>NC_056431.1:59268256-59330756 GCF_018296145.1 Oncorhynchus tshawytscha
AAATAAAACTCAGCTCAGACTTTTTTCTCCTCTGTCATGGAATAAATAGCTAGCTAGCACATGGACATCTTCAGAATCAAATTACATTTCTTTCCGTACTGCTCCATCAATGGAATTTTTCTTTCAAGTCCATGTTTTTGGAATATATTGTAGTGCTTCAAAAGCAGTGTTGGAGATGATAATGTGTGTTCAGGTCTGCAGACACTGTGTTTTGATGCCCTCTAGTCAGTGTGTTTTTGTCTCTGTATCTCTGACTGGGAAATCAATACTGTCTCCAGCCTGGGGAATGTCAATATCTGTCACTGTGCGTGTGTGTCTGTGCACGTGTGTGTGTGTGGGTTCGAGGTGTGGGGGAGCCCCAGCAGCACCAGCAGCCCCAGTAGTATTGACCAGGGCTGCTGTGTGATCCATAAAGGCAATGGGAGATCATTCAGAGGATGTTAGGGTCAATGTATACATGCCTTTTATAGCACCATTCAGCATCCAGTCAGCATCCAGTCAGCATCCAGTCAGCAACCAGTCAGCAACCAGTCAGCACTCTGTCGGCATCCAGTCGGCATCCAGTCAGTATTCAGTCAGCATCCAGTTAGCAACCAGTCAGCATCCAGTCAGCAACCAGTTAGCAACCAGTCAGCACTCTGTCAGCATCCAGTCAGCATCCAGTCAGCATCCAGTCAGTATTCAGTCAGCAACCAGTCAGCAACCAGTCAGCAACCAGTCAGCATCCAGTCAGCATCCAGTCAGTATTCAGTCAGCATCCAGTCAGTATTCAGTCAGCATCCAGTCAGCATCCAGTCAGCATTCAGTCAGCATCCAGTCAGCATCCAGTCAGTATTCAGTCAGCATCCAGTCAGCATCCAGTCAGTATTCAGTCAGTATTCAGTCAGCAACCAGTCAGTATTCAGTCAGCAACCAGTCAGCACTAGGTCAGCATCCAGTCAGTATTCAGTCAGCATCCAGTCAGCATCCAGTCAGTATTCAGTCAGTATTCAGTCAGCAGCCAGTCAGCATCCAGTCAGCAACCAGTCAGCATCCAGTCAGCATCCAGTCAGCATCCAGTCAGCATCCAGTCAGCAACCAGTCAGCATCCAGTCAGCAACCAGTCAGCATTCAGTCAGCATCCAGTCAGCATCCAGTCAGCATCCAGTCAGCATTCAGTCAGCATCCAGTCAGCATCCAGTCAGCAACCAGTCAGCATTCAGTCAGCATCCAGTCAGCATCCAGTCAGCATTCAGTCAGTATTCAGTCAGCATCCAGTCAGCATCCAGTCAGCAACCAGTCAGCATCCAGTCAGTATTCAGTCAGCATCCAGTCAGCATTCAGTCAGCAACCAGTCAGCATCCAGTCAGCATCCAGTCAGCATCCAGTCAGCAACCAGTCAGCATCCAGTCAGCATCCAGTCAGCATTCAGTCAGCAACCAGTCAGCATCCAGTCAGCATTCAGTCAGCATCCAGTCAGCATCCAGTCAGCAACCAGTCAGCATCCAGTCAGCAACCAGTCAGTATTCAGTCAGCATCCAGTCAGCAACCAGTCAGTATTCAGTCAGCATCCAGTCAGTATTCAGTCAGTATCCAGTCAGTATTCAGTCAGCATCCAGTCAGCATCCAGTCAGCATTCAGTCAGCAACCAGTCAGCATCCAGTCAGCATCCAGTCAGCATCCAGTCAGCAACCAGTCAGCATCCAGTCAGCATTCAGTCAGCAACCAGTCAGCATCCAGTCAGCATCCAGTCAGCATCCAGTCAGCAACCAGTCAGCATCCAGTCAGTATTCAGTCAGCATCCAGTCAGCATCCAGTCAGCATCCAGTCAGCAACCAGTCAGCAACCAGTCAGCACTCTGTCGGCATCCAGTCGGCATACAATCAGTATTCAGTCAGCATCCAGTCAGCGACCAGTCAGTATTCAGTCAGCATCCAGTCAGTATTCAGTCAGCTTCCAGTCAGCATCCAGTCAGCATTCAGTCAGCAACCAGTCAGCATCCAGTCAGCATTCAGTCAGCATCCAGTCAGCATCCAGTCAGCAACCAGTCAGCATCCAGTCAGCATTCAGTCAGCATCCAGTCAGCATCCAGTCAGCATCCAGTCAGCATTCAGTCAGCATTCAGTCAGCATCCAGTCAGCATCCCAGTCAGCAGCAACCATTCAGTCAGCATCCAGTCAGCATCCAGTCAGCATTCAGTCAGTATTCAGTCAGCATCCAGTCAGCATCCAGTCAGCATCCAGTCAGCAACCAGTCAGCATCCAGTCACCAGTCAGCATCCAGTCAGCATCCAGTCAGCATCCAGTCAGCAACCAGTCAGCATCCAGTCAGCATCCAGTCAGCATCCAGTCAGTATTCAGTCAGCAACCAGTCAGCATCCAGTCAGCATCCAGTCAGCATCCAGTCAGCATCCAGTCAGTATTCAGTCAGCAACCAGTCAGTATTCAGTCAGCATCCAGTCAGCATCCAGTCAGTAATCAGTCAGCAGCCAGTCAGCATCCAGTCAGCAACCAGTCAGTATTCAGTCAGCAGCCAGTCAGCATCCAGTCAGCATCCAGTCAGTATTCAGTGAGCAGCCAGTCAGCAGCCAGTCAGCATCCAGTCAGCATCCAGTCCGTATTCAGTCAGCATCCAGTCAGTATTCAGTCAGTATTCAGTCAGCATCCAGTCAGTATTCCGTCAGCATCCAGTCAGTATTCAGTCAGCATCCAGTCAGCATTCAGTCAACATCCAGTCAATATTCAGTCAGCATCCAGTCAGCATCCAGTCAGCACCCAGTCAGCATCCAGTCAGCAGCCAGTCAGCAGCCAGTCAGCAGCCAGTCAGCATCCAGTCAGCACCCAGTCAGCAACCAGTCAGCAACCAGTCAGCACCCAGTCAGCAGCCAGTCAGCAGCCAGTGAGCATCCAGTCAGCAACCAGTCAGCACCCAGTCAGCACCCAGTCAGCATCCAGTTAGCACCCAGTCAGCAACCAGTCAGCACCCAGTCAGCACCCAGTCAGTAACCAGTCAGCACCAGATTTAAAGAGTTATTTTCCAACTTTAGTTGTGAATGACACAAACCTTAGGATGTCTTAGAATTCAAAAGATATGTGGGCTGCATGATGAGACTATAGACTATTAATGATTTGAGAACAACGCAAAAAAGCTTGCACTCTGTTCCTTGCCCCAGGCTGCACACACTGTTCTCTCATCAAGTGATCATATTTTCACCCATCAGACTATTCTCAATTTAATCTTGTCTTTACTATTAAGTTTAAAGTTTAAAAAAATAGTTAGAATGGCCCATTATCAAATAATCAGGAACAGGGGCAGGGGAAAAAAAAAATGTTCTGTATGCACTCAATAGGGAACGGAGGCCACTTTCCCACGGTTATCTCACTCCATGCATCAACCACTGTTTGATGAGCATTCAGCCCAAACTCTGTATGCCATTGACTCTCCAACCCTGTTCCTGCAGCTACCCAATGCTTGGGAAACCAAGTCAAATCTGTTTGTGAACATCAATAGTAATATGTTTTCTCAAAAAAACGTATTTCATTAAACTGCGTGGAATTAATGAGAGAGAGGAGGAGATGGAAACAAACAGTGGTAAGATATTCTGTAGCTAACGGTAATGTGTCAGCCTATTCATTATGAAAATATAAAAAATTCTCATTGCTAGGCTATTCAAAATCAAACACACTACAATTGTAGGCTAACTCTAGAAGCCACCCTGCACAATCAATAAACCAACAGCTCTGTCTAGGCCTAGAAGTTATTTCCCAAACTCATGGATAGAAAGTCTGCAGTATAGCATAAGGTAACCAGTCCATCCAGTATGCATAATAATACAGTCCACACTCAAAGGCCATTACTAGAATTTGTTTAATTTGGGAGTGTAGGCTTGGCCAATTATGTACAAAAGACATCTTTTATTTACATTTTTTTGCCATTCAAAATCATATCTGCCATGTGTAAAAATATATATTGTGTTATGGGCTTGGGCTCATATATAGGCCTATGCATATGCAAAATCTCTAATATGCATATGGTGTTTTAAATTAATAATCACCTGAGAAAGTGCTGTCCATTTCGTTGTCCATTGAAATAACATCCACATTTTTTTCCACTCAGTTTCAACCTGCTGTTGAACTTCTTTCTTCAAATTGATCATCACAGTAAGGTGAGTTTTAAAAGCACATACTGTTTTGATGACAAGTGTTTTATGTGATTTTTGATTGCATTTGCATTGATGTCTGAGTGGTTAGACAGACAATAGTGCCCTGAGTACCAGGCTGTTAGGACCTGATGGAGGGACAATAGAGTCCTGAGTAACAGACCATTAGGATCTGATGGAGGGACAACAGAGCCCTGAGTACCAGAACATTAGGACCTGACGGAGGAACAATAGAGCCCTGAGTACCAGGCCATTAGGACCTGATGGTAGTTAGCAAGTTGGGTACTAACAATGCATGTCCAGAGTGCATAACATGAGATTACTGTGACTCAAGGTCACGTGGAATTATTATTCATCCGCCGCCATCACCTCATGTTTCAGCATGATAATGCACGGCCCCATGTCGCAAGGATCTGTACACAATTCCTGAAAGCTGAAAATGTTCTGGTCTGAATTCTCACCAGACATGTCACCCATCGAGCATGTTTGGGAGGCTCTGGATCAATGTGTATGACAGCGTGTTCCAATTGCTGCCAATTTCTAGCAACTTCGCACAGCCATTGAAAAGGAGTGGGACAACATTTCACAGGGCACAATCAACAGCCTGATGAACTCTATGTGAAGGAGATGTGCATGAGGCAAATCGTGGTCACACCAGATAGTGACTGGTTTTCTGATCCACGCCCCTACTTTTTTAAAAGGCATATGTGACCCACAGATGCATATCTTTACTCCCAGTCATGTGAAGTCCATAGATTAGGGCCTAATGAGTTTATTTCAATTGACTGATTTCCTTATATGAACTGTAACTCAGTAAAATCTTTGAAATTGTTGCATGTTGCATTTATATTTTTGTTCAGTGGAGGTCACGTTTTTTAAACTCTTTCATAACCTGCCGTGCCATCAACCAGCTGGCAGCTAGTGTGTTGAGTGTGAACTTGCCTGAGGCTATGTGTGTGTGTGTGTGTGTGTGTGTGTGTGTGTGTGTGTGTGTGTGTGTGTGTGTGTGTGTGTGTGTGTGTGTGCGTGCGTGCGTGCGTGAGTGTGTATGTCCCAGGGGAACACTGTCACGCTCCATGCAACATGCTACATACAACACACGCAACCCCATAGGGACAGGTGCTGGAGGAAGGAAATACCTAAACGCAGGCAAAGACAGTATGCTGGTGCTACAGACAGTCAGACATGATAGGGATACACACTGCCAATAACCTGAAGATAAAAAGGTATGTTCATTAGATAGGTAAGTTGATATAATCAAAAACAAATGGACTGTTCCATTCATGTTACACATATTTACTTGACAATTTTACACAGGATTTCACAGGAAATTAAACTGTATGCCAGCTATTCAGTTTCAATAATTGAACATGTTTGATTAACAACATGAATCCAATATAAATTAATTAAGCTATATACGATTTGCGAACATAAGGGCAATTCCTCATTAATGTCCTGCAAGTCTACCAGAGAAAGAGAGAGAGATAGCGAGATAAAGTCAGGGAAAAGACGAAGAGAGGAAAAGAGAGAGAAAGAGTGCTCTGAGCCTCCAGGACCTACTGTTAAACCAAGAATCAATGCTACTCCATTCAGAAGTCAATTGAAACTATTTTCCTTGGAGTCCCGCCATGTTCATTTCAGCCGCAGGGTCGTGGGGAGGACACTTTAGTGATGATGAAAGACACTTTTCCATTTACTGAGCTTGGTCACACTCCCATTTGAGTTAATATTGCTGCTCCTTCAGTTTCCTTCATTCTCTCCCATTCTCCCTCATTCGCTCTCCCCCGCAGACAGACAAGGGGACAGGAAGAATCATAACCTGGGTCCAGCTTCTTTGCTTTTGTTTATTATCCTGTATCCCATCCTTTCTTATCTAGCAGACTAAGGTCTCTTTAAAAAACACCTCTAGGTCTCTATCAGGAGAAAGGGCTTGGAGTGATGCCACAGTGTCAGAGTCTATATCCTTGTGCTGTAACTTCCATTGACTGTGAATTAGTTCCAAGTCCAAATGCTTCAAGGTGCAAACAAATAATCCTGCTAAGCATTCTGACCTTTCCTACGGGTAAGGGCTGCGCTAAATGCAAAGGACAGGTTCACTGAAAACACACACGAGTGCATGCACAAAGACACAGACACAGACACACACACACACTAGGTAGGTAGGTTAGCAGCTATACTAAGAGCTGGGTGGTGATATAAAGAGCAATGAAAGGGCAGAGAGTGTGACTCATCCTCCTGTCTGGTGTGTGTGTGTTTTCAAGGTTATGTGTGTGTGGAAGTCATCTGCAGTAATTATCCTATCAGAGTGATAATTCAGCACACATGCAAATATTCAGCTCACACACAAGCATACCTGAACACAAACACATAAATACACACTGTAAAAATGTAAATAAAAAACCCTGTGGCTCTCTAGGAGCAGGAATGAGGAACAGCGACTGGCTGAAACAGCTGCCAAGCTCAGGCTAGAGTGAGAGTGCAACAGAGAGTGGTTTCAGCACCAAGGACAGCATTTATTTATGCTGTGTGCTCTCTCAGCTGTCTCTGTGGCACAATTGGCGCATTAGACTGTTAATCTAAAGGTTGGTGGTTGGAACCCACCCAGGGACGGAAAGCTTTTCTAATTGTGCGCTCGTTGTTATGCAGACTATTTTAGGAATGTAATGAACAGGCATGTTTTCAGAGCCATGTGACTGTGTGTAGTGTATTGACTGCATTAGGTAGATTAGCAATAGTTACTGATTTACACTCTCAATCTGGAGGGAGCCAGAACTTGTCAGAGTAACCGTTTTACAGTAATGAATAGTAATAAATGATGTAATACCATAGTAACAGCATAGTAATGACATGTAATAGCAATATTAATAATTCAATTTCATTTCTCTGTGCTTCCGATTCATGGCGTTATATACGAAATCAGTTTCCACATTATTAACATTTCAAGGTTATCAAAAAGCATCAGGAAAACAAACAACTCAACTCATTAGAGTTAAGTTATTCAACCGCCTGATAAGAACATCGCCAGGAGATCTTAAGATGGGAAGATGCTATCATTAACAAATAGAGGTGAAGTAAAAAGAATACTGGTATAATGGTAATGGTAAACACATTCATGTCATCTTCCTCATGGTGTCATGCCAATAGGAACTATCAGATTAGGAGGAGCATGGGAGCGCTATTTCTCATGTGAGAATAAAATCGGACACATATCTGTCTTACTGTCTATATTGACAAAATATATGACTATATTTTCTGTAATACTGGTGTCATTGAAGCTCATCAACCTCAACAAAACCCATGTCCTCTACATAAACTACCCCACAGACAGTTAGGGCACCCAGCTCATCTCAGCACTTCTCATCCTCCCTCTCTCATCCTGTCTTTTTTTTATAGGAGAAGAGGAGTCGCGGGGCACTGAGTGTAATTAAATCAAGCTTTAAAATGTAAATATATCATTAAACAATAGCCAGCTCCACTAGTTTTAATGGCTGCTGCTCCAGAAGGTTCAGCTGTGAATCTTAGTGATGTCCTGCATGGTTCTGTGATTACTGATAATATTCTGTATCGCTATGGCTGATGGTGAAGTTCTGTATAGTATGGATGTGTACTAAAACAGATAAAGGAAAACCGCAAGGGTTGAGCCGGGGTGTGGACATGAAGCTAGGTTTAGGGTTAGGGTAGAGTTAGGGTTAGGGTTAGGGTAGAGTTAGGGTTGGGTTAGGTTAGAGTTAGGGTTAGGGTTAGGGTAGAGTTGGGGTTAGGGTTAGGGTAGAGTTAGGGTTGGGGTTAGGGTAGAGTTAGGGTTAGGGTAGAGTTAGGGTAGAGGTAGGGTTAGGGTAGAGTTAGGGTTAGGGTAGAGTTAGGGTTAGGGTAGAGTTAAGGTAGGGTTAGGGTTAGGGTAGAGTTAGGGTTAGGGTAGTGTTAGGGTTAGGGTAGAGATAGGGTTAGGGTAGAGTTAGGGTAGGGTTAGGGTTAGGGTAGAGTTAGGGTTAGGGCAGAGTTACGGTTAGGGTTAGGGTTAGGGTTACGGTTACAGCATAGTTAGGGTTAGGGTAGAGTTAGGGTTAGGGTAGAGTTAGGGTTAGGGTAGGGTTAGGGTTAGGGTTAGGGTTAGGGTTAGGGTTAGGGTTAGGGTTAGAGTTAGGGTAGAGTTAGGGTTAGGGTAGAGTTAGGGTTAGGGCAGAGTTAGGGTTAGGGTAGAGTTAGGGTAGGGTTAGGGTTAGGGTAGAGTTATGGTTAGGGTAGAGTTAGGGTAGGGTTAGGGTTAGGGTAGAGTTAGGGTTAGGGTAGAGTTAGGGTTAGGGCAGAGTTATGGTTAAGGTTAGGGTTAGGGTTAGGGTAGAGTTGGGGTTAGGGTAGAATTAGAGTTAGGGTAGGGTTAGGGTAGAGTTAGTGTTAGGGTAGAGTTAGGGTTAGGGTAGAGATAGGGTTAGGGTAGAGTTAGGGTAGGGTTAGGGATAGGGTAGAGTTAGGGTTATGGCAGAGTTACGGTTAGGGTTAGGGTTACGGTTACGGCATAGTTAGGGTTAGGGTAGAGTTAGAGTTAGGGTTAGGGTAGAGTTAGGGTTAGGGTAGGGTTAGGGTTAGGGTTAGTGTTAGAGTTAGGGTAGAGTTAGGGTAGAGTTAGGGTTAGGGCAGAGTTAGGGTTAGGGTAGAGTTAGGGTAGGGTTAGTGTTAGGGTAGAGTTATGGTTAGGGTAGAGTTAGGGTAGGGTTAGGGTAGAGTTAGGGTTGGGGTAGAGTTAGGGTTAGGGTAGAGTTAGGGTTAGGGCAGAGTTATGGTTAAGGTTAGGGTAGAGTTAGGGTTAGGGTTAGGGTATAGTTAGGGTTAGGGTAGAGTTAGGGTTAGGGTAGAGTTAGAGTTAGGGTTAGGGTAGAGTTAGGGTTAGGGTAGAGTTAGGGTTAGGGTAGAGTTGGGGTTAGGGTAGAATTAGAGTTAGGGTAGGGTTAGGGTAGAGTTATGGTTAGGGTAGAGTTAGGGTAGGGTTAGGGTTAGGGTAGAGTTAGGGTTACGGTAGAGTTAGGGTTAGGGTTAGGGTAGAGTTAGGGTTAGGGTAGAGTTAGGGTTAGGGCAGAGTTATGGTTAAGGTTAGGGTTAGGGTTAGGGTAGAGTTGGGGTTAGGGTAGAATTAGAGTTAGGGTAGGGTTAGGGTAGAGTTAGGGTAGAGGTAGGGTTAGGGTAGAGTTAGGGTTAGGGTAGAGTTAGGGTTAGGGTAGAGTTAAGGTAGGGTTAGGGTTAGGGTAGAGTTAGGGTTAGGGTAGAGTTAGGGTTAGGGTAGAGATAGGGTTAGGGTAGAGTTAGGGTAGGGTTAGGGTTAGGGTAGAGTTAGGGTTAGGGCAGAGTTACGGTTAGGGTTACGGTTACGGCATAGTTAGGGTTAGGGTAGAGTTAGGGTTAGGGTAGAGTTAGGGTTAGGGTAGGGTTAGGGTTAGGGTTAGGGTTAGGGTTAGGGTTAGAGTTAGGGTAGAGTTAGGGTTAGGGTAGAGTTAGGGTTAGGGCAGAGTTAGGGTTAGGGTAGAGTTAGGGTAGGGTTAGGGTTAGGGTAGAGTTATGGTTAGGGTAGAGTTAGGGTTAGGGTAGGGTTAGGGTTAGGGTAGAGTTAGGGTTACGGTAGAGTTAGGGTTAGGGTTAGGGTAGAGTTAGGGTTAGGGTAGAGTTAGGGTTAGGGCAGAGTTATGGTTAAGGTTAGGGTTAGGGTTAGGGTAGAGTTGGGGTTAGGGTAGAATTAGAGTTAGGGTAGGGTTAGGGTAGAGTTAGTGTTAGGGTAGAGTTAGGGTTAGGGTAGAGATAGGGTTAGGGTAGAGTTAGGGTAGAGTTAGGGTTAGGGTAGAGTTAGGGTTATGGCAGAGTTACAGTTAGGGTTAGGGTTATGGTTACGGCATAGTTAGGGTTAGGGTAGAGTTAGAGTTAGAGTTAGGGTTAGGGTAGAGTTAGGGTTAGGGTAGGGTTAGGGTTAGGGTTAGTGTTAGAGTTAGGGTAGAGTTAGGGTAGAGTTAGGGTTAGGGTAGAGTTAGGGTTAGGGTAGAGTTAGGGTAGGGTTAGTGTTAGGGTAGAGTTATGGTTAGGGTAGAGTTAGGGTAGGGTTAGGGTAGAGTTAGGGTTAGGGTAGAGTTAGGGTTAGGGTAGAGTTAGAGTTAGAGTTAGGGTTAGGGTAGAGTTAGGGTTAGGGTAGAGTTAGGGTTAGGGTAGAGTTGGGGTTAGGGTAGAATTAGAGTTAGGGTAGGGTTAGGGTAGAGTTATGGTTAGGGTAGAGTTAGGGTAGGGTTAGGGTTAGGGTAGAGTTAGGGTTACGGTAGAGTTAGGGTTAGGGTTAGGGTAGAGTTAGGGTTAGGGTAGAGATAGGGTTAGGGTAGAGTTAGGGTAGGGTTAGGGTTAGGGTAGAGTTAGGGTTAGGGCAGAGTTACGGTTAGGGTTAGGGTTACGGTTACGGCATAGTTAGGGTTAGGGTAGAGTTAGGGTTAGGGTAGAGTTAGGGTTAGGGTAGGGTTAGGGTTAGGGTTAGGGTTAGGGTTAGGGTTAGAGTTAGGGTAGAGTTAGGGTTAGGGTAGAGTTAGGGTTAGGGCAGAGTTAGGGTTAGGGTAGAGTTAGGGTAGGGTTAGGGTTAGGGTAGAGTTATGGTTAGGGTAGAGTTAGGGTAGGGTTAGGGTTAGGGTAGAGTTAGGGTTACGGTAGAGTTAGGGTTAGGGTTAGGGTAGAGTTAGGGTTAGGGTAGAGTTAGGGTTAGGGCAGAATTATGGTTAAGGTTAGGGTTAGGGTAGAGTTAGGGTAGAGGTAGGGTTAGGGTAGAGTTAGGGTTAGGGTAGAGTTAGGGTTAGGGTAGAGTTAAAGGTAGGGTTAGGGTTAGGGTAGAGTTAGGGTTAGGGTAGAGTTAGGGTTAGGGTAGAGATAGGGTTAGGGTAGAGTTAAGGTAGGGTTAGGGTTAGGGTAGAGTTAGGGTTAGGGCAGAGTTACGGTTAGTTAGGGTTAGGGTTACGGCATAGTTAGGGTTAGGGTAGAGTTAGTGTTAGGGTAGAGTTAGGGTTAGGGTAGGGTTAGGGTTAGGGTTAGGGTTAGGGTTAGAGTTAGGGTAGAGTTAGGGTTAGGGTAGAGTTAGGGTTAGGGCAGAGTTAGGGTTAGGGTAGAGTTAGGGTAGGGTTAGGGTTAGGGTAGAGTTAGGGTTACGGTAGAGTTAGGGTTAGGGTTAGGGTAGAGTTAGGGTTACGGTAGAGTTAGGGTTAGGGTTAGGGTAGAGTTAGGGTTAGGGTAGAGTTAGGGTTAGGGCAGAGTTATGGTTAAGGTTAGGGTTAGGGTTAGGGTAGAGTTGGGGTTAGGGTAGAATTAGAGTTAGGGTAGGGTTAGGGTAGAGTTAGTGTTAGGGTAGAGTTAGGGTTAGGGTAGAGATAGGGTTAGGGTAGAGGTTAGGGTTAGGGTAGAGTTAGGGTTAGGGCAGAGTTACGGTTAGGGTTAGGGTTACGGTTACGGCATAGTTAGGGTTAGGGTAGAGTTAGGGTTAGGGGTAGAGTTAGGGCAGTAGGGTTAGGGTTAGGGTTAGGGTTAGGGTTAGGGTTAGAGTTAGGGTAGAGTTAGGGTTAGGGTAGAGTTAGGGTTAGGGCAGAGTTAGGGTTAGGGTAGAGTTAGGGTAGGGTTAGGGTTAGGGTAGAGTTATGGTTAGGGTAGAGTTAGGGTAGGGTTAGGGTTAGGGTAGAGTTAGGGTTACGGTAGAGTTAGGGTTAGGGTTAGGGTAGAGTTAGGGTTAGGGTAGAGTTAGGGTTAGGGCAAGGTTATGGTTAAGGTTAGGGTTAGGGTAGAGTTAGGGTAGAGTTAGGGTTAGGGTAGAGTTAGGGTTAGGGTAGAGTTAGGGTTAGGGTAGAGTTAAGGTAGGGTTAGGGTTAGGGTAGAGTTAGGGTTAGGGTAGAGTTAGGGTTAGGGTAGAGATAGGGTTAGGGTAGAGTTAAGGTAGGGTTAGGGTTAGGGTAGAGTTAGGGTTAGGGCAGAGTTACGGTTAGGGTTAGGGTTACGGCATAGTTAGGGTTAGGGTAGAGTTAGTGTTAGGGTAGAGTTAGGGTTAGGGTTAGGGTTAGGGTTAGGGTTAGGGTTAGGGTTAGAGTTAGGGTAGAGTTAGGGTTAGGGTAGAGTTAGGGTTAGGGCAGAGTTAGGGTTAGGGTAGAGTTAGGGTAGGGTTAGGGTTAGGGTAGAGTTATGGTTAGGGTAGAGTTAGGGTAGGGTTAGGGTTAGGGTAGAGTTAGGGTTAGGGTATAGTTAGGGTTAGGGTAGAGTTAGGGTTAGGGTAGAGTTAGAGTTAGGGTTAGGTTAGAGTTAGGGTTAGGGTAGAGTTGGGGTTAGGGTAGAATTAGAGTTAGGGTAGGGTTAGGGTAGAGTTAGTGTTAGGGTAGAGTTAGGGTTAGGGTAGAGATAGGGTTAGGGTAGAGGTTAGGGTTAGGGTAGAGTTAGGGTTATGGCAGAGTTACGGTTAGGGTTAGGGTTACGGTTACGGCATAGTTAGGGTTAGGGTAGAGTTAGAGTTAGGGTTAGGGTAGAGTTAGGGTTAGGGTAGGGTTAGGGTTAGGGTTAGGGTTAGTGTTAGTGTTAGCGTAGAGTTAGGGTAGAGTTAGGGTTAGGGCAGAGTTAGGGTTAGGGTAGAGTTAGGGTAGGGTTAGTGTTAGGGTAGAGTTATGGTTAGGGTAGAGTTAGGGTAGGGTTAGGGTTAGGGTAGAGTTAGGGTTAGGGTAGAGTTAGGGTTAGGGTAGAGTTAGGGTTAGGGCAGAGTTATGGTTAAGGTTAGGGTAGAGTTAGGGTTAGGGTTAGGGTATAGTTAGGGTTAGGGTAGAGTTTGGGTTAGGGTAGAGTTAGAGTTAGGGTTAGGGTAGAGTTAGGGTTAGGGTAGAGTTGGGGTTAGGGTAGAATTAGAGTTAGGGTAGGGTTAGGGTAGAGTTATGGTTAGGGTAGAGTTAGGGTAGGGTTAGGGTTAGGGTAGAGTTAGGGTTACAGTAGAGTTAGGGTTAGGGTTAGGGTAGAGTTAGGGTTAGGGTAGAGTTAGGGTTAGGGCAGAGTTATGGTTAAGGTTAGGGTTAGGGTTAGGGTAGAGTTGGGGTTAGGGTAGAATTAGAGTTAGGGTAGGGTTAGGGTAGAGTTAGTGTTAGGGTAGAGTTAGGGTTAGGGTAGAGATAGGGTTAGGGTAGAGTTAGGGTAGGGTTAGGGTTAGGGTAGAGTTAGGGTTATGGCAGAGTTACGGTTAGGGTTAGGGTTAGAGTTACGGTTACGGCATAGTTAGGGTTAGGGTAGAGTTAGAGTTAGGGTTAGGGTAGAGTTAGGGTTAGGGTAGGGTTAGGGTTAGGGTTAGAGTTAGAGTTAGGGTAGAGTTAGGGTAGAGTTAGGGTTAGGGCAGAGTTAGGGTTAGGGTAGAGTTAGGGTAGGGTTAGTGTTAGGGTAGAGTTATGGTTAGGGTAGAGTTAGGGTAGGGTTAGGGTTAGGGTAGAGTTAGGGTTAGGGTAGAGTTAGGGTTAGGGTAGAGATAGGGTTAGGGTAGAGTTAGGGTAGGGTTAGGGTTAGGGTAGAGTTAGGGTTAGGGTAGAGTTAGGGTTAGGGTAGAGATAGGGTTAGGGTAGAGTTAGGGTAGGGTTAGTGTTAGGGTAGAGTTATGGTTAGGGTAGAGTTAGGGTAGGGTTAGGGTTAGGGTAGAGTTAGGGTTAGGGTAGAGTTAGGGTTAGGGTAGAGTTAGGGTTAGGGCAGAGTTATGGTTAAGGTTAGGGTAGAGTTAGGGTTAGGGTTAGGTATAGTTAGGGTTAGGGTAGAGTTAGGGTTAGGGTAGAGTTAGAGTTAGGGTTGGGGTAGAGTTAGGGTTAGAGTAGAGTTAGGGTTAGGGTAGAGTTGGGGTTAGGGTAGAATTAGAGTTAGGGTAGGGTTAGGGTAGAGTTAGGGTTTGCGCAGAGTTAGTGTTAAGGTAAGGTTAGGGTTAGGGTAGAGTTAGGGTTAGGGTTAGGGTAGAGTTAGAGTTAGAGTTAGGGTTAGGGTAGAGTTAGGGTTAGGGTAGAGTTGGGGTTAGGGTAGAGTTAGGGTTTGGGTAGAGTTAGGGTTAGGGTAGAGTTGGGATTAGGGTAGAGTTAGAGTTAGGGTTAGGGCATAGTTAGGGTTAGGGTAGAGTTAGGGTTAGGGTAGAGTTAGGGTTAGGATAGAGTTGGGGTAGGGTTAGGGTTAGGGTAGAGTCAGGGTTAGGGTAGAGTTATGGTAGGTTTAGGGTAGAGTTAGGGTTAGGGTTAGGCTAGAGTTAGGGTTACGGTAGAGTTAGGGTTAGGGTTAGTGTAGAGTTAGGGTTAGGGTAGAGTTAGGGTTAGGGCAGAGTTACGGTTAGGGTTAGGGTAGAGTTAGGGTTAGGGTATAGTTAGGGTTAGGGTAGAGTTAGGGTTAGGGTAGAGTTAGAGTTAGGGTTAGGTTAGAGTTAGGGTTAGGGTAGAGTTAGGGTTAGGGTAGAGTTGTAGTTAGGGTAGAGTTAGAGTTAGGGTAGAGTTAGGGTTAGGGTAGAGTTAGGGTTAGGGTAGAGTAAGGGTTTGCACAGAGTTAGTGTTAGGGTAAAGTTAGGGTTAGGGTTAGGGCAGAGTTAGAGTTAGAGTTAGGGTTAGGGTAGAGTTAGGGTTAGGGTAGAGTTAGGGTTAGGATAGATTTGGGGTAGGTTTAGGGTTAGGGTAGAGTTAGGGTTAGGGTAGAGTTATGGTAGGTTTAGGGTAGAGTTAGGGTTAGGGTTAGGCTAGAGTTAGGGTTACGGTAGTGTTAGGGCTAGGGTTAGGGTAGAGTTAGGGTTAGGGTAGAGTTAGGGTTAGGGCAGAGTTACGGTTAGGGTTAGGGTAGAGTTAGGGTTAGGGTTAGGGTGGAGTTAGGGTAGGGTTGGGTTTAGGGTAGAGTTAGGGTTAAGGTAGAGTTGGGGTTAGGGTTGATGAGTCAGGTGTTTGTATAATAAGAAAAGTTTTAAACCAGTAGAATATCAGTTCTAGAGTAAGAGCAGCAACAGCACAGAGAGCCAGCCAACATGCCCAACATGAACAGCAGCATTGTCTTCTTCATGGGCCGCTCCTATGAACGCACCTCTGACTGACCTGACATGTACTCCTACCCGAGCCGCTGCCATTCCTACAGGGTTGAGGAGTTCAACATATTTAACAGTCATACTCATGAGACCATCAACTTATTCGAATTTCAAATGACAGGACTTCATCTGCCTCTTCATCGTACTCTGTTTGGATGGCTTAGGGCCTAGCTGAGAGGTGGAGGTTTGTATGTGTGTGTGTTCGTTTGCTTGTTTGTGTGTGTGTGTGTGCGCGTACATGTGTGTGTGCTGGCTGACACCCGGTATACATGTGAGTCCCTGGCATGGCCTGGCACACAGCTTGGCATGGTTGGGCGATTCACACTGTGCTGGAATTAGTTCCATTATCATAGGGGAGGCTCAGGCAGGTGGCATCCCTTAGCAAACCTGGTATCAAAGCTGGGCTGGAACAAAAGCCTGCACACATAAAACATGTGGTAAAGACACCAATGGAACGCAGCCCATTTGGAAAGAACAAGGATGCCGTTATTGGCGCACATTCAAATCTGATCTTACTAAGTGGATATTGGTGATTTTTGTGTTCTTACAGGCCCACACTGCGGTTACTAAAACCATTAGAGACCAGTATGACCAACTTAAATTGTGATGGGGAGGAGGGCTCAGGCAGGTAGGAGTACATGTCAGGTCAGTCAGAGGTGTGTTCATAGGAGCGGCCCATGAAGAAGACAATGCTGCTGTCCATGTTGGGCATGTTGGCTGGCTCTCTGTGATGTTGCTGCTCTTACTCTAGAACTGATATTCTACTGGTTTAAAACCTTTCTTATTATACCTTTGGCCACATTGTATAAACACCAGACTTAGTAACATGGCATAGAGGCCCATAACATAGAGGCACACTGAGGTTTGTCCACATTCCACAGACTGGGTCCCTCAAAAGTCCTTCAAAAGGTTGTTTCTTTCAGAGAAACACAAAGCCCTTGTGAAGGTGTAAACAAAAAGTCACAGCGTTGGAATTTGAAAGTGTAAATTGTGTTCATCTCACAATACTTTGAGGTTTTTGTCTTGATTCAGTATTATGAAACAGTTAGTTCCGACCCCGCAATCTGATTGGTTCCTCCTTTTAAACCAATCAGAAAAAGTGTGTTGTGTAAAGTGTGCCGTGTCTCTTGTAAAATGCAATTTAAATCAATTTGACTTGACATGAACACCTGCACTTTCCATGACATAGACTGACCAGGTGAATCCAGGTGAAAGCTAAGGTTCCTTATTGATGTTATTTGTTGAATCCACTTCAATCAGTGTAGTTAAAGAGGAGGAGACAGTTTAAGGAAGGATTTTTAAGCATTGAGATTATTGAGACAGATTTTGTGTGTGTGCCATTCAGAGGGTGAATGGGCATAACTAAATATTGAAGTGCCTTTGAACGGGGTATGGTAGTAGGTGCCAGGTGCACCGGTTTGAGTGTGTCACGCTCATCAGTTTCCCGTGTGGATCAAGAATGGTCCACCACCCAAATGACATCCAGCCAACTTGGCACAACTGTGGGAGGCATTGGAGTCAAAATGGGCCAGCATCCCTATGGAACACTTCAACACCTTGTAATCCATGCCCTGATGAATTGAGGCTGTTCTGAGGGCAAAAGGGGTACAACTCAATATTAGGAAGATGTTCCTAATGTTTTGTACACTCAATGAATATTGTGTTTGGAGAGTTCATCCCTTTATCAAATGCACTTAATTTTGTATGAATTGATATTAGAGACATGAACTTTTAATGGATATATTGAAAAACATTCATGTAGTATTTAGAGATTATCATAATTATCTCCATTTAATAATACATATTTGAAGGCTAATGATTACACCGTATGACTTCATGTTCCCGTACACATCAAATGACAATTCTCCCTCTTAGACATAACCTGACTAGATACACCAGCCACACACGATAAATACGTTTTTGTCCTGATTGGTATTGGAGTATATCAATTAAAATCATTTACACACTACTTGAATTCCATTAAGTCAACATTAGATATAACTGTAACGGTTTAAAAGGTGCTGTATCAGACCTGAAAAACACTCTTGAAGTATATGAAGCTGTCAATTAACCTGTTTCATGTGTAGGTGTAGCTAACCACTCTAGAGTTGAAGTGTGAGACTGTGTGATGCTTCTGAGTAGATAAAAGCTTCTATTAACAGACTGTGCAATCAGGGTCACTGGCTGGTGCGTGGGCAGTGGGTGCAGACATACAGCCAGGCAGCATCACAACATCTTTTAGAAACTTCTTAAGAGCTTAAAGGGATAGTTCACCCAAATTACAAAATGACATATTGGTCTCCTTGCCTTGTAATCCAGGTGTAGGCAACCCTGTTCCTAGAGTGTCGCAGGTACTGCTGGATTTTATTCCAAATAGGCACCACACCTGACCAACTGAGCTAATTGATCAGTTCAGTGATTGCCTAAATTCAACACACCTGGTGTTAAAGGTTGGTTAGATCAACACCATGAAGGACCTGGGTTGTCTACCCCTGCTGTAAGCAGTCTATTTACAAGGTAAGACAGCAATCTTTGCTTTGGTTTAGTTTCCCTGGCACTGTTTTCAAATGCTAACGTTTTAGCATTTGCGGCACAATTCCCATTTAAGTCATGGGACCGCTATTAGCATTCTTCGCACATCATGTCCAAATGTTTAGAAAGTATTTAAAATTGATTGTGGATCTCACCAAAGTCACTTGTAGATTTAAAAAAAAAATATCGGTCCCATGCCTTGAATGGGATTTATGCCAACATATCAGCCACTGCCAGGGAAACTTAACCAAAGCATGGATTGCTGTCATACCTTGTACATAGATTGTTTACAGGGTAAGGAAACCCATGTGTAATTTTGGTGAACTATCCAGATTGTACAGTCAACTTTCCTGCCAGTTCTTGACTATGGTGATACCATTTACCAGAATGCAGCAGCCACTACTCTTAAACCTTTGGATGACGTCTGCCATAGCACTCTTCGCGTTATTACAGGTGACCATTTTAATATTCATCACTGCATCTATCAGGGCACAAGGCGAGACCCAGATGCAGACACAGGAGACAGATGGTTGGTGTCTTAGATGTTTATTGATCCAAAAAGGAGTAGGCAAGAGAATGGTTGTGCACAGGCAAAAGGTCAAAACCAGTTCAGAGTCCAGGAGGTACAGTGTGACAGGCAGGCTCGAGGTCAGGGCAGGCAGAATGGTCAGGCAGGCGGGTACAAAATCCAGAAACAGGCAAGGGTCAAAGCTGGGAGGACTAGCAAAAAGAGAAACGAAAAGGCAGGAGCATGGGAAAAACACGCTGGTTGACTTGGACATACAAGACGAACTGGCACAGAGAGACAGGAAAGACAGGGATAAATACACTGGCACAGAGAGACAGGAAACACAGGGATAAATACACTGGCACAGAGAGACAGGAAACACAGGGATAAATACACTGGCACAGAGAGACAGGAAACACAGGGATAATTACACTGGCACAGAGAGACAGGATACACAGGGATAAATACACTGGCACAGAGAGACAGGAAACACAGGGATAATTACACTGGCACGGAGAGACAGGAAACACAGGGATAAATACACTGGCACAGAGAGACAGGAAACACTGGGATAAATACACTGGTACAGAGAGACAGGATACACAGGGATAAATACACTGGCACAGAGAGACAGGAAACACAGGGATAATTACACTGGCACAGAGAGACAGGAAACACAGGGATAATTACACTGGCACAGAGAGACAGGAAACACAGGGATAAATACACTGGTACAGAGAGACAGGATACACAGGGATAAATACACTGGCACAGAGAGACAGGAAACACAGGGATAATTACACTGGCACAGAGAGACAGGAAAGACAGGGATAATTACACTGGCACAGAGAGACAGGAAACACTGGGATAAATACACTGGCACAGAGAGACAGGAAACACTGGGATAAATACACTGGTACAGAGAGACAGGATACACAGGGATAAATACACTGGAACAGAGAGACAGGAAAGACAGGGATAAATACACTGGAACAGAGAGACAGGAAAGACAGGGATAAATACACTGGTACAGAGAGACAGGAAACACAGGGATAAATACACTGCCACAGAGAGACAGGAAACACAGGGATAAATACACTGCCACAGAGAGACAGGAAACACTGGGATAAATACACTGGTACAGAGAGACAGGAAAGACAGGGATAAATACACTGGCACAGAGAGACAGGAAACACAGGGATAAATACACTGGCACAGAGAGACAGGATACACAGGGATAAATACACTGGAACAGAGAGACAGGAAAGACAGGGATAAATACACTGGCACAGAGAGACAGGAAACACAGGGATAAATACACTGGCACAGAGAGACAGGATACACAGGGATAAATACACTGGAACAGAGAGACAGGAAAGACAGGGATAAATACACTGGCACAGAGAGACAGGAAACACTGGGATAAATACACTGCCACAGAGAGACAGGAAAGACAGGGATAATTACACTGGCACAGAGAGACAGGAAAGACAGGGATAAATACACTGGCACAGAGAGACAGGAAAGACAGGGATAATTACACTGGCACAGAGAGACAGGAAACACGGGGATAATTACACTGGCACAGAGAGACAGGAAACACAGGGATAAATACACTGGTACAGAGAGACAGGATACACAGGGATAAATACACTGGCACAGAGAGACAGGAAACACAGGGATAATTACACTGGCACAGAGAGACAGGAAAGACAGGGATAAATACACTGGCACAGAGAGACAGGAAAGACAGGGATAATTACACTGGCACAGAGAGACAGGAAACACAGGGATAAATACACTGGTACAGAGAGACAGGATACACAGGGATAAATACACTGGCACAGAGAGACAGGAAACACAGGGATAATTACACTGGCACAGAGAGACAGGAAACACCGGGATAATTACACTGGCACAGAGAGACAGGATACACAGGGATAAATACACTGGCACAGAGAGACAGGAAACACAGGGATAATTACACTGGTACAGAGAGACAGGGATAAATACACTGGCACAGAGAGACAGGAAACACAGGGATAATTACACTGGCACAGAGAGACAGGAAAGACAGGGATAAATACACTGGCACAGAGAGACAGGAAAGACAGGGATAATTACACTGGCACAGAGAGACAGGAAACACTGGGATAAATACACTGGCACAGAGAGACAGGAAACACAGGGATAAATACACTGGCACAGAGAGACAGGAAACACAGGGATAAATACACTGGCACAGAGAGACAGGAAAGACAGGGATAATTACACTGGCACAGAGAGACAGGAAAGACAGGGATAATTACACTGGCACAGAGAGACAGGAAACACCGGGATAAATACACTGGCACAGAGAGACAGGAAACACAGGGATAAATACACTGGGGAAACAAGCGACACCTGGAGGGGGTGGAGACAATCACAAGGACAGGTGAAACAGATCAGGGTGTGACAGCATCCTGTATCAGAAGGTCGGCTGGACCTCACTAATTACTCCCTTATTTTTTTACAAAGCTCTGCTCCACAAGCGTCCAACATATTCCACTTCCCTGTTGAAATATACAAATATGAGATACCAAACTCTTGATGTCTCCCTTGTCTCCACACAGTTTGGTACATTGGCCTTTGGTTTTGATGCACCACAGTTATGGAATACCTTACAAAACAAATTCCAGCTGGATTCCCTGTTGCCGTTAGGGCAGTTGACTATTAGAACTTGTTGTAATGAACTGATGTAATGTATTTATAGCTGTCTTTTAGGTTTTTAAAATATTTTTGTTGTTGCTATATTTATGTAATTATAAATGAGACACTGGTCTCAATTGGGTTCCCCTGAATAAATGAAACGTAATAAAGTGTGTGCTTAGGAAGTGTATGAACCACTGTGTATACTAAGAACATTTGAAGTTTGCTGAAGAAACTTGTGAAACGTATAACTATTCCAGTGAGTCAATGTCTGCTTCCTCTCCCCCCATAGGAGCCAGATTATTATCATTAACACTGGACAATTATGACCAGCTAATTAATCTGAAGCCAAGCAGTCAAAACGGATATACCTGTCTAATACCTGCCACAGTTTCACTGTGTGTGTATGTGTGTGTAGGTAGAGAAGATCTGAAACTTGAGTGTGTAAATCTCAGGGCTTGAATCTCCTACCTGATGAACTGACAGTTAATTACATTAAGCTGAGGTCATTAATTAGTGAACGGTTGAATGAGGCTGAAGTCCTGAGAGCCAGAGGCTCTGTTTAGCCTGCTGGTTGGCCACAGGATTCAAAGTTGCACAAAGTTTTTCATGAATTAAAACTTCCTGTGGAGGGCACCTACAGTTTGTCTGTCAACAATTAAGTGAAAGGGTATCTTTTTTTTAGAAAGGTGTTATGCTTGTTAGTACAGTAGTTACAGTAAGACCTCATCAGTATCTTTTGCTAGATCTTATCCTAAGCATTGGAAAGCTTTCTGACTGTGAAAAGGTTCTCTCTCCTCCAATGCCACATTCATGTAGTTGAATAAAGTAATAAGGCACAAGAGGCCCTCCGATATCATGATTATAATCACAGCTAACGGTGTTGTCAGTTACGAAGCTACAGGATGTCATCTCACATTCCACTAATAGACCTTCACAGTGCTTCTAAATGAATCACTAGACATCATCTATTGATGACACAACAGTTATTATCTGTAAAGGCACTACACGATACACTACACTACCGTGGTTGAGATAAGGTCTCTTTCTATCAACCAGCCAACTCCACGATAGTGTGATGTTTCTGCCCAGAACGTGCCTTTGTGAAGTCATCCATGAAATAGCGTGGCGTTTATCGATAGTGGTAGTGTCTCACAGGGAAGGCATAAATAGCCCAGATAGTCCATCATCAGGGGTCTTAGGAGACCTAATGCTTCTTGGGAGCCTGCCTTTTTAGGCATCCTCATATGAGCCTGCCTGGGGCAACTTGTGCAGTGGTGGCTCTGTTGTAATCCTGATAATTGAAATAAACCTAGAATCCTCTCCTCTCCTCTCTCTCGCTCTCTCTTTCTGTCTTTCCTCTCTCTCTCTCTCTCTCTCTCTCTCTCTCTCTCTCTCTCTCTCTCTCCTCTCTCTCTCTCTCTCTCTCTCTCTCTCCTCTCTCTCTCTCTCTCTCTCTCTCTCTCTCTCTCCTCTCTCTCTCCTCTCTTGCTCTCTCTTTCTGTCTTTCCTCTCTCTCTCTCTCTCTCTCTCTCTTCTCTCTCTCTCTCTCTCTCTCTCTCTCTCTCTCTCTCTCTCTCTCTCTCTCTCTCTCTCCTCTCTCTCTCTCCTCTCTCTCTCTCTCTCTCTCTCTCTCTCCTCTCTCTCTCTCTCTCTCTCTCTCTCTCTCTTCTCTCTTTTTCTGTCTTTCCTCTCTCTCTCTCTCTCTCTCTCTCTCTCTCTCTCTCTCTCCTCTCTCTCTCTCCTCTCTCTCTCTCCTCTCTCTCTCTCTCTCTCTCCTCTCTCTCCTCTCTCTCTCTCTCTCTCTCTCTCTCTCTCTCTCCTCTCTCTCCTCATTTCCCTCTATTCCCCTTTTCTTCCTCCCCTGCTCCCTATGCTCTGCGGGGCAGAAATCATCCCCCTCCCATTCACCGCTCCTCAAGAATGATCCCCCTCTTCTCTCTCCTCCTCTCCTCATCCCCCTCTCTTTAGCAGAACAGGCACCAGATGGTGCTGCCATTTATACCTCCTTTTATTTTGTTTTCCTGGCACAGAGACAACTGGTCTTCATTAGGTTAGAGAGAGAGAGATAGAAAGCTAGAGAGAAAGAGGGAGGGAGAGACGAGAGAGAGAGAGAAGGGAGAGACGAGAGAGAGAGATAGAGAGAGCTAGAGAGAGAGAGAGAAAGAGAGAAGATAGATAGAGAGAGAGGAGAGAGAGACAGAGAGACAGAGAGAGAGAGGTCCAGCCAGATAAAAGGCTAAAAGCTAAGAGAGTGAATGGGAGACAAAAGAGTCTTTTGGTAGTCCTTTGAGGTCACATGGTACCTTACCTAGGGGTGAAGGGACACTTTTATGACAATTTGTCTTAGAAAGAGAGTGAGAGAGATAAACCATTTGCACATAATATGACAGTCAGTCTTTTGGAACTTTTGTGAGTGAAAAATGTACTGTTCACTTTTTATTGTTTATTTCACTTTTGTTCATCTGTTTCACTTGCTTTGGCAATGTAAACATATGTTTCCCATGCCAATAAAGTCCCTTGAATTGAATTGAGAGCGAGAGAGAGCGAGAGCGAGCGAGTGAGAGAGAGTGAGAGAGAGAGAGAGAGAGAGAACTTGGAGGCACTCAGTAGTCCATAACAGTTCAGCATTATAGAGAAACAGTAAAAGTATGTTCAACATTGTTCAACATATGACATTAAAAAGAAACGTCACAACATATCTTTATTTAACCTTTATTTAACTATGCAAGTCAGTTAAGAACACATTCTTATGTACAATGACAACCTACCAAAAGGCAAAAGGCCTCCTGCGGGGACAGGGGCCTGGGATTCAAATAAATAAATACAATATAAATACAGGACAAAACACACATCCAAACGAGAGAGACAACACAACACTACATAAAGAGAGACCTAAGACAACAACATAGCAAGGCAGCAACAGATGACAACACAGCATGGTAGCAACAACACATAACAACAACATGATAGTAAAACAACATGGTAGCAGCACAAAACATGGTACAAACATTATTGGGCAGTCAACAGCACAAAGGTCAAGAAGGTAGAGACAACAATACATCACACAAAGCATCCACAACTGTCAGTAAGAGTGTCCATGATTAAGTCTTTGAATGAAGAGATTGAGATAAAACTGTCCAGTTTGAGCGTTTGTTGCAGCTCGTTCCAGTTGCGAGCTGCAGCGAACTGAAAAAAGGAGCGACGCAAGGATGTGTGTGCTTTGGGGACCTTTAACAGAATGTGACTGGAAGAACAGGTGTTGTATGTGGAGGAGGAGGGCAGCAGTAGATATCTCAGATAGGGGGGTGTGAGGTCTAAGAGGGTTTTATAAATATGCATCAACCAGTGGGTCTAGAGACGAGCATACAGAGATGACCAGTTTACAGAGGAGTATAGAGTGCAGTGACGTGTCCTATAAGGAGCATTGGTGGAAAGTCTGATGGCCGAATGGTAAAGAACATCTAGCCGCTCGAGAGCACCCTTACCTGCCGATCTATAAATTAGGTCTCCGTAATCTATCATGGGTAGGATGGTAATCTGAATCAGGGTTAGTTTGACAGCTGGGGTGAAAGAGGAGTGATTACCATAGAGGAAACCAAGTCTAGATTTAACCTTAGCCTGCAGCTTTGATATGTGCTGAGAGAAGGACAGTGCACAGTCTAGCCATACTCCCAAGTACTTGTATGAGGTGACTACCTCAAGCTCTAAACCTCAGAGGTAGTAATCACACCTGTAGTAGGAGGGGCATTCTTCTTACCAAACCACATGGCCTTTGTTTTGGAGGTGTTCAGAACAAGGTTAAGGGCAGAGAAAGCTTGTTGGACACTAAGAAAGCTTTGTTGTAGAGCATTTAACACAAAATCTGGGGAGGAGCAGATGAGATTAAGACTGTATCATCTGCATATAAATGGATGAGAGAGATTCCTACTGCCTGAGCTATGTTGTTGATGTAAATTGAGAAGAGCGAGGGGCCAAGGTTTGAGCCTTGGGGTACTCCCTTGGTCATAGGCAGTGGCTGAGACAGCAGATTTTCTAACTTTATACACTGCACTCTTTGAGAGAGGAAGTTAGCAAACCAGGCCAAAGATTCCTCAAAGACACCAATACTCCTTAGCCGGCCCACAAGAATGGAATGGTCTACCGTATCAAATGCTTTGGCCAAGTCAATTAAAATTGCAGCACAATATTACTTAGAATCAAAGGCAATGGTGACATCATTGAGGACCTTTAAGGTTGCAGTGACACATCCATAACCGGTAACCAGATTGCATACCCGAGAGAATATTATAGACATCAAGAAAGCCTGTCAGTTGATTATTGACCATTTTTTCCAACACTTTTAGTAAACAGGGCAAAATAGAAATAGGCCTGTAACAGTTAGGATCAACTTAATCTCCCCCTTTAAATAAAGGACGAACTGTGGCTGCCTTCCAAGCAATGAAACCTCCCCAGGCAGGAGAGACAGGTTCAAACGTTTGGAGATAGGCTTGGCGATGATAGGGGCAGCAACCTTAAAGAAGAAAGGGTCTAAACCATCTCACCCAGATGTTTTTTTGGGGTCACGTTTAAGGAGCTCCTTTAGCACCTTGGACTCAGTGACTGCCTGCAGGGAAAAACTTTGTAGCATGGCAGGTGGAAATAGAGGGAGAAGCATCGGTGATAGTCACATTAGAAGGGGTGGGAGATGAGGAAATGTTGGAGGGGCAAGGAGGCATGGCTGAGTCAAATAGGAGTCCTGACTTAATGAAGTGGTGATTAAAGAGCTCAGCCATGTGCTTCTTGTTGGTAACAACCACATCATCAACATTAAGGGACATGGGCAGCTGTGATGAGGTCTTTATTCTCCAGGTCTTTAATCATTTCCAGAACCTCTTGGGGTTACACCCACAGAGAGAGAACTGTTCCTAAAAGTAACTAACTTTGGCCTTCCGGATAGCCTGAGTGCACTTATTTCTAATTGGCCTTAAAGATAGCCAGGCAGCTTGAGTATGAGTATGAGCCTTTCACCAAATGCAATTCTTGAGGTGGAGTAACTCCGCAAGATCATGGTCGAACCAGGAGCTAAATCTGTTTTTTATTCTTATTTTCTTCATGGGAGTGTGTTTGTTAACAATACCACTGAAAATGTCAAAAAAGAAGGTCCAAGCGTCTTCGAGAGAGGGGATCAAGCTGATTTTATACCATTTTACAGAGGCCAGTTCATGAAGGAAGGCTTGCAAATTAAAGTGTTTAAAGTCTATGACAAATCAGGACAGGTCGTTTCACTGAGCAGCCATTACGAACAGAGGCTGTAAAACAGTGATCACTAAGGTCATTACAGAAAGCACCAGACTGATACCTATCAGGATTATTTGTGAGAATAACATCGAGGAGAGTAGCCTTTTCTAGGTGTTTGGTGTCATACCTTGTGGGATTTGTGATAATCTGAGAAAGATTTAGGAAGTCCCATTTTATTTTATTTATTTATTTTACCTTTATTTAACCAGGTAGGCAAGTTGAGAACAAGTTCTCATTTACAATTGCGACCTGGCCAAGATAAAGCAAAGCAGTTCGACAGATACAACGACACAGAGTTACACATGGAGTAAAACAAACATACAGTCAATAATACAGTATAAACAAGTCTATATACAATGTGAGCAAATGAGGTGAGAAGGGAGGTAAAGGCAAAAAAGTCCATGGTGGCAAAGTAAATACAATATAGCAAGTAAAACACTGGAATGGTAGTTTTGCAATGGAAGAATGTGCAAAGTATAAATAAAAATAATGGGGTGCAAAGGAGCAAAATAAATAAATTAATTAAAATTAAAAACAGTTGGGAAAGAGGTAGTTGTTTGGGCTAAATTATAGGTGGGCTATGTACAGGTGCAGTAATCTGTGAGCTGCTCTGACAGTTGGTGCTTAAAGCTAGTGAGGGAGATAAGTGTTTCCAGTTTCAGAGATTTTTGTAGTTCGTTCCAGTCATTGGCAGCAGAGAACTGGAAGGAAAGGTGGCCAATGAAAGAATTGGTTTTGGGGGTGACTAGAGAGATATACCTGCTGGAGCGTGTGCTACAGGTGGGAGATGCTATGGTGACCAGCGAGCTGAGATAAGGGGGGACTTTACCTAGCAGGGTCTTGTAGATGACATTGAGCCAGTGGGTTTGGCGACGAGTATGAAGCGAGGGCCAGCCAACGAGAGCGTACAGGTCGCAATGGTGGGTAGTATATGGGGCTTTGGTGACAAAACTGATTGCACTGTGATAGACTGCATCCAATTTGTTGAGTAGGGTATTGGAGGCTATTTTGTAAATGACATCGCCAAAGTCGAGGATTGGTAGGATGGTCAGTTTTACAAGGGTATGTTTGGCAGCATGAGTGAAGGATTCTTTGTTGCGAAATAGGAAGCCAATTCTAGATTTAACTTTGGATTGGAGATGTTTGATATGGGTCTGGAAGGAGAGTTTACAGTCTAACCAGACACCTAAGTATTTGTAGTTGTCCACGTATTCTAAGTCAGAGCCGTCCAGAGTAGTGATGTTGGACAGGCGGGTAGGTGCAGGTAGCGATCGGTTGAAGAGCATGCATTTAGTTTTACTTGTATTTAAGAGCAATTGGAGGCCACGGAAGGAGAGTTGTATGGCATTGAAGCTTGCCTGGAGGGTTGTTAACACAGTGTCCAAAGAAGGGCCGGAAGTATACAGAATGGTGTCGTCTGCGTAGAGGTGGATCAGAGACTCACCAGCAGCAAGAGCGACCTCATTGATGTATACAGAGAAGAGAGTCGGTCCAAGAATTGAACCCTGTGGCACCCCCATAGAGACTGCCAGAGGTCCGGACAGCAGACCCTCCGATTTGACACACTGAACTCTATCAGAGAAGTAGTTGGTGAACCAGGCGAGGCAATCATTTGAGAAACCAAGGCTGTCGAGTCTGCCGATGAGGATGTGGTGATTGACAGAGTCGAAAGCCTTCGCCAGATCAATGAATACGGCTGCACAGTAATGTTTCTTATCGATGGTGGTTAAGATATTGTTTAGGACCTTGAGCGTGGCTGAGGTGCACCCATGACCAGCTCTGAAACCAGATTGCATAGCAGAGAAGGTATGGTGAGATTCGAAATGGTCGGTAATCTGTTTGTTGACTTGGCTTTCGAAGACCTTATGAAGGCACGGTAGGATAGATATAGGTCTGTAGCAGTTTGGGTCAAGAGTGTCCCCCCCTTTAAAGAGGGGGATGACCGCAGCTGCTTTCCAATCTTTGGGAATCTCAGACGACACGAAAGAAAGGTTGGTAAACAGGCTAGTAATAGGGGTGGCAACAATTTTGGCAGATAATTTTAGAAAGAAAGGGTCCAGATTGTCTAGCCCGGCTGATTTGTAGGGGTCCAGATTTTGCAGCTCTTTCAGAACATCAGCTGAATGGATTTGGGAGAAGGAGAAATGGGGAAGGCTTGAGCGAGTTGCTGTTGGGGGTGCAGTGCTGTTGACCGAGGTAGGAGTAGCCAGGTGGAAAGCATGGCCAGCCGTAGAAAAATGCTTATTGAAATTCTCAATTATGGTGGATTTATCAGTGGTGACAGTGATTCCTATCTTCAGTGCAGTGGGCAGCTGGGAGGAGGTGTTCTTATTCTCCATGGACTTTACAGTGTCCCAGAACTTTTTGAGTTAGTGTTGCAGGAAGCAAATTTCTGCTTGAAAAAGCTAGCCATTGCTTTAGGACTTGGTCAGGTAGTTTAATAAGCATGTCCCAGTTTAGGTCACCTAGCAGGACAAATTCAGAATTGTGTAAGGGGTAAAGGGCCAGGAGAGAGCATAGGGCAGGTAGGGTGCAGGCCAGTGCTTATGGAGAACAATAGCAGCCAGCAACAGTCAACAAAGAGATATTTGAAAGTTTAAAAGCTTAAAACCAGCAAATCAAATTGTTTGGGGACAGACTTGGTGGAAACGCCTTTGGACACCCCACTTTTGGAAGATCTGTCTTGCCGAAAAAGATTATAACCACAAAGGTTAACATCAGTATTCAAAACACTCTTTCTTAACCACGTCTCAGTAATGACCAACACATTTGGATTGGAGCTGTGAACTCACACTTTTAATTGATCCATTTTAGGTAATAAGCTTTGAGTGTTGACATGCAGAATAACCAGGCTTTTACAAGAGCAGAAGTCAGTGAAACATATCAGAGCACAAGTCAGAATTGGGGCTAGCAACAGTAGATGGGCCAGGGTGTACACGCACATTTCCAGATATCATCAGCGGTAATACAATCAAGGCACGGCAGATAACAGGGAGAGCTGTGCAGTGCTGATTTATGACATCTGAATGTGCATTAGATGGCAACAAGATCATATTATACAGTAATTTCATCAGGTAACATGAATACCAAGCCGGCGAGAAGTGGTTAGAATAGGATGGGAGGCCAAAAGTGTGTGTAACCAATAGAGAGTCAGAGTCCTAAGTGTGGGAACAAACATAGTCTGTCCCACGGTTGGGTAAAGAAAGTTTGTCGTCAACAAAGTATGCAGGAGTCATGAGGCAAATAGTAAAATAGAAAAATGCACAAGAACAAAATGAAATATAAAACGACTTGGGGCTTTGTCATTGTAAGTTCAGAGTCATTTGCCCCAACAGTGTGTGTGTGCTGGAGGCGGGAAAAAGCTCTGGAGAGAGTTGAGTGTGGTGGAGGTACCTGTACCAGACAGGGGGAGACAGGCCAGGGAGAGAGGGTTGAGTGTGGTGGAGGTACCTGTACCAGACAGGGGGAGACAGGCCAGGGAGAGAGGGGTGAGTGTGGTGGAGGTACCTGTACCAGACAGGGGGAGACAGGCCAGGGAGAGAGGGGTGAGTGTGGTGGAGGTACCTGACCAGACAGGGGGAGACAGGCCAGGGAGAGAGGGTTGAGTGTGGTGGAGGTACCTGTACCAGACAGGGGGAGACAGGCCAGGGAGAGAGGGTTGAGTGTGGTGGAGGTACCTGTACCAGACAGGGGGAGACAGGCCAGGGAGAGAGAGTTGAGTGTGGTGGAGGTACCTGTACCAGACAGGGGGAGACAGGCCAGGGAGAGAGGGTTGAGTGTGGTGGAGGTACCTGTACCAGACAGGGGAGACAGGCCAGGGAGAGAGGGGTGAGTGTGGTGGAGGTACCTGTACCAGACAGGGGGAGACAGGCCAGGGAGAGAGGGTTGAGTGTGGTGGAGGTACCTGTACCAGACAGGGGGAGACAGGCCAGGGGAGAGGGTTGAGTGTGGTGGAGGTACCTGTACCAGACAGGGGAGACAGGCCAGGGAGAGAGAGTTGAGTGTGGTGGAGGTACCTGTACCAGACAGGGGGAGACAGGCCAGGGGAGAGGGTTGAGTGTGGTGGAGGTACCTGTACCAGACAGGGGGAGACAGGCCAGGGAGAGAGGGTGAGTGTGATGTACCTGTACCAGACAGGGGGAGACAGGCCAGGGAGAGAGGGTTGAGTGTGGTGGAGGTACCTGTACCAGACAGGGGGAGACAGGCCAGGGAGAGAGGGGTGAGTGTGTTGGAGGTACCTGTACCAGACAGGGGGAGACAGTCCAGGGAGAGAGGGTTGAGTGTGGTGGAGGTACCTGTACCTGACAGGGGGAGACAGGCCAGGGCAAACGGTGAACAGATCTCCAGGTGGAATCCAAGCAGAAGTGCAGCAGGCAACAGTAGTAGGTGTCACACCCACTTGGGAGAAGCTTTTATGTCTGGAGGCAGATTTCTTGTAGAAAATGCCAGTGAATGAACAGCAGGAGAGGGCTTCAGAGGACGCTTCAAAGACTCCTGACACTTGTTGGGCCCAAAGGCCTTTTACTTCACACCTTAGTGCTAATTGAATTTGTATCTGGTTCAGTTCCAGGTTGGAATGGTGTCCTCGGGTCTGCTGTTTGTTGGCTAGAGCACCCTCTGTATAGCTTGGAAAAATAAAACCTTAGAAGCTGTAACCTCTAAGGTTAATTTTGGTCAAAATTAAGTTTTGATCTGGAACGAAGGCCAAACTGTCGAGAGTAACATCCTGCATATGTACCTGCCGAAAAATCCAAGTCTAACTCCAAATCTATCCTTTTGTAAAAACATGTTGAAAAATGTGAGAGCTCACATTAAGCTGTGTCTCTCTCTCTCTCTGAGGGGGGTGTGTCTTATATCCCCCTGATGGAAGGAAGTTGATGCCAAAAGCATTGAGTTGCTTTCATCACTCACTGATTAGGAGTTGTAATGTCCATTGTTGATAGCAGTTTGAAGTCATAACATCATAAAAAATTAGCAAAGAAAAAGAGAAAGAGAAGAGTAATAAAATCAAAATGAGGTGTGAATGTGTGAAGGGAGGAGCGATCCCCTTTACGTCTTTTAACCCTAGGAAAATAAACTGTTGTCTGTTCCAAATGTTCCTATTGTTGATCATTTTAGGTTTGCGTATTTATGTTGATGGGAAAAGTTAACTAATCTTTGAATGTCTAGGTTCGCTTAATGTCTGCAACCCTTAACGAGGCTTAATCAGGTCTCTGGTGAGTTCAGTTTGAAAGATGTGAAATTTCTCTAGCATCTCAGCCTCAGTCTTGCTCATAATCTTTGGACCAAAATTTCAGGTGGTAATTCTGAGCAAACTCAGGGACTTGTCTATCAATGAAACCATGAACTGACCTGACAGTGGTGCTTCTAAGAAGGTAGACATTCTCAATGTCTTTGACAAGCTTTCTGGCTTGGGTGCGTGTGTGAATTTCTTTCCTTTGTGTCATTTGGCCGAGGTTAGTATGCTCCTTTTTCTGAGCTGGGCCAAGAGTTTTGGGCTGAGAGAGTGATTGAACTGTGAAACAACCCCCCTGTTCTCTTATCTTTAAGTTTGCCTCTATCCTGGCGTTGGCCAGTTGGGGAAGTTATAAGGCACTGCCTTTTGTTCTGAAAGGGAAGGATCATTTGTAACTTGGTGGACAAAAGGATTTTGATCCACAGCCTTTGCCGGGCCCTGTTCTACCTCTTTCAACTGTTCTAGCTGTTAAGAGGCAAACATTTGAGCTTTCATTTAATCTATTTTTGAACGCAAGATACAATTGGATTAATTAACTTAATTCATACATTTGTATTTGGCAGGTTTTATGCATAGCTGTTAGGTCAGTTAAAATAGTGGAAAAAGCTGGTACCATTTGGGACCACTGTAGCATGAGAGAAGATAACATATCTTTGATGTTATCTGGGCCAACATAGTGGGATATATTGCTGGTTGTCTCAGTCAGACTGTGAGAGGACTCGTGAGATATTTGTTCTCAAAGTATTTTATTACTGCTGCGAGTAAGACATATTGTTTCATTTCGTTTGAAATTTGGTAGTTTAAAATCAAAACGCCTAATGCAATTATTAGCTGTCACGTTCTGACCTTTATTTCCTTTGTTTTGTATTTATTTAGTATGGTCAGGGCGTGAGTTGGGGTGGGCAGTCTGTTTGTTTTTCTATGATTTGGGTATTTCTATGTTTCGGCCTAGTATGGTTCTCAATCAGAGGCAGGTGTCATTAGTTGTCTCTGATTGAGAATCATACTTAGGAAGCCTGGGTGTCACTGTGTGTTTGTGGGTGATTGTTCCTGTCTCTGTCTTTGCACCAGATAGGACTGTTTAGGTTTCCATGTTTATTGTTTTGTAGTGTTCATGTGTACATTTACGTATTAAAAGAACCATGGACACTTAACACGCCGCATATTGGTCCTCTGATCCTTTTCGCCTCTCCTCTTCAGAAGAAGAGGAGGAAATCCCTGACATTAGCATAACATGTATGCCCCCATGGCTGATCAAAGACCCAACTGGAAACAGCTGTTTGTTCGTCATTGTGATCAATGTCGATAGGATAAAATGGCAAGTCTCTTAAAGAGGTAGTCTACTTTAACTTGTTATTCTAATTGGCTTATATCAAACAATTGTGCTGAAATGTCTCAAATACATTTGAGATCAGTCAGGTTTCTTTGTCACACTTTCAGTGGTTACAAAGGTGTTCGTTTCAGCACATTTTTACTCTTCATTGGAGGAAACTCAATGCCAAATTATTCTAGCAAAGTAGCTCCAAGATTCCCCTCATACAGGGCATCATAATGTAAGGGAGTGTGTACTCTTATTACTATGGAATTATTAAAGGACACTAATCCTTTCTTGGACAAAATTGGTCTTCTGATAAGGCCTTACTTTTGAAACTAAAATTAGAATAATAGTAATACATTTATTAATCTGAATGTATTAATTATTTGAGAATAATTTGAAGTTCTTTCCCAGAATAATAAGACAAACACACATGTTTTTATACAATCAACATTTAATAACATTTAATAATGCCAAAAATATTTACAAACATAATGAGTGATCATGAAAATGTAGGAAATAGAATGAAAGCCAAGAAAGAGACCTCATGTAAGGTTCTGTATTTATTTACTTAACCTTGTGTTCTGTTTCGTTGTATCCTTGAACATAGCCCTGTTTCGTTGTGTTCGTGAACGTAGCCCTGTTTCTTTGTGTTCCTGAACGTAGCCCTGTCTTTCATTTTTGTTCATTGATTTCACCTGTGTTAGTTACTCACCTGGTCTTATCAGCTCCTTATTTAGTTCAGTTCATTCTGTTTGTGCCTTTGTGAGGTATTGTTCGTTTTGACTCTACTAAGCCTTTTCCTAGTTTGTTTGTGAGAAGCAGTTATCCTTCAGTCCTAATTGATTCACCTGCCTATTTGCCTACCTGTGTATGACCATTGCCTGCCTATGAACATGAAGATGCTGAAGGAATGTTAGAAGAGACACATAGTCTACGAGTCCTAATAAGGACAGACATACCAAAGAACACACCAAGCTAAACACAAGGGGCCCATAGGATAAGATGGACATGTATTATTTTTGGGACATGAAGAGGTCCTGCCACCATTATAACTTAACGAAAAGCAGATATGGGCGTTATTGGGCGTGAACCAGCAGGAAGCACAGATTGAAAGATAGTGGTGGCAGATGGACTGAGGGAAGTAACTTCATTTGCATGTGGGATGCATGTGTTGTATGTGTATAAATACAGAGCCAGTGCTCTGGAAAAGTGTGTGTTCCACGGACCATCCAGGCTTCTGATATGTTTGTATTAAAAGCCTATATTGAATTCACAAGTTCTTGTAAGTGTTATATTTTGAAACGATTCTCCATGATACTCTTCTTTTGAGTTGCAGAGGATGTGCTCTAAATTGACTCGTTTTTCAACCACTCCACAAATTTATTTTTAACAAATTATCTACTTTGGGCATGACACAAGTAATTTTTATAACAATTGTTTACAGTCAGATTATTTCACTTAACACACTGTATCACAATTCCAGTGGGTCAGAAGTTTACATACAGTAAGTTGACTGTGCCTTTACACAGCTTGGAAAATTCCAGAAAATTATGTCATGGCTTTAGAAGCTTCTGATAGGCTAATTGACATCAATTGGAGGTGTTACCTGTGGATGTATTTCAAGGCCTACCTTCAAACTCAGTGCCTCTTTCCTTGATATCATGGGAAAATCAAAGGAAATCAGCCAAGACCTCAGAAACAAAGTTGTAGACCTCCACAATTCTGGTTCATTCTTGGGAGCAATTTCCAAATGCCTAAAGGTACCACTTTCATATGTACAAACAATAGTACGCAAGTGTAAACACCATGGGACCACGCAGCCATCATACTGCTCAGGAAGGAGACGCGTTCTGTCTCCTAGAGATGAATGTACTTTGGTGCAACAGCAAAGGACCTTGTAAAGATGCTGGAGGAAACACGTACAAAGTATCTATATCCACAGTAAAACGAGTCCTAACCAAGCATTAGCGTCACGAAAGTCAGAAATAACAATAAAATAAATCGCTTACCTTTGAAGATCTTCCTCTGTTGGCAATGCCAAGTGTCCTAACTGAATGTTCGTTTTGTTTGATTACATCCATTTTTATAGCCTAACACGGAACATTTGTAAACCGTTTGTGTCGTGATTTCCGTCTCATTCAACTTTGGATGAAGCGTTCGTGCTAATTACACACACTAAACAAACGTTTATCCAGTCATGGTTGGTTTCATTGCAATCCTCTGGTTGTTACTAACACAACCATACATGATGGTTCTTTTCCCGGGACGTATTGACTGAAACAAACCGATTTGAAGACACCAATCAATGACCTCAATCAATGACCTCATTGCGCACCAATGGTAGGACCGGTCTATCGTTGATTGACTGTATTTTGGCCCAATGACCACTGATCATCTTGAAATCTAGCTTGGAAGATATTCAATGAGCTGAGGTAAACGGCAATATGTAATGGTTATACGTTCGAAGACCAGCCTTTGTCGTGAACTCTGGCGTAAAAGAGGTTCATTCACCATTGCAAATCCTACTTGACGGAGCCACAAGTGTTACGCATAGCAGTACATAGTCAATAGCATTTTCATCAAGTTTATATATTTAAATTATGGCGAATACATCAGGAAAAGCTGAAACAAAGTCTAGGTAAACAGATTTAACCCAAACTATAGAGGAAATTGATAGAGAAAGTGATACCGAGTAAATAGTTACCCTAGTTATTTATTAAAATGTTTTATTATAATTTTTTATATATATTTTTGGTGTGTGTTACAATAGCATTTATGTATTTTGTATATAGTTATTTCCTTCAAAATGTATCACTGTACCAATTCGGCCACTTGGGTACATTTGGGTACATTTGTGTGGGACACCTGGGTGACTTCATGCTCAATGTCATGTAGCTCGCTCATTTTTTAAGTTATCTGCGTAAAACTTTGCTCAGCTATTTTTGCCATCTTATGTTCTTCATTAAAATCCCCAGAATCGTATATGTATGTTTGGCTGTTCTTGGTCATTTGAAAGATGATGCAGCAACAATAAAAACTGAAAACGTATGTTTATTTCCTTGTATTTTCTTCTACCAGATCTAATGTGTAACATTCAATTCACATTTACACAAAATGCAGTGTTTCCTTTCAAATGATACCAAGAATATGCATATCCTCTCTTCTGGGCCTGAGCTACAGGCAGTAAGATTAGGGCATGTCTTTAGGTGGAAATTGAGAAGAAGGGGGGGTACCCCAAAGAAGTTGGACACAAATGGACAATGACCCCAAGCATACTTCCAAAGTTGTGTCAAAATGGCTTAAGGACAACAAAGTCAAGGTATTGGAGGGACCATCATGAATCTCTGACCTCAATCCCTTAGAAAATGTGTGGGCAGAACTGAAAAACTGTGTGAGCAAGGAGTACTACTGACTCAGTAACACCAGCTCTGTTAGGAGGAATGGGCCAAAATTCACCCAACCTATGGTGGGAAGCTTGTGGAAGGCTACGCAAAACGTTTGACGAAAGTTAAACAATTAAAGGCAATGCTACCAAATACTAATTGAGTGTATCTGAACTTCTGACACACTGGGAATGTGATGAAAGAAATCGAAGCTGAAAAAAATCATTCTCTCTGCTATTATTCTGACATTTCACATTCTTAAAATAAAGTGGTGATCCTTTTGTCCAGGTGGGAAAGGGTAGTGTGGAGTGTGATTGAGATTGCGTCATCTGTGGATCTGTTGGGGCGGTATGCAAATTGGAGTGGGTCTAGGGTATCCGGGAGGATGGTGTTGATGTGACCAGCCTTTCAAAGCACTTCATGGCTACCGACGTGGGTGCTAATCATTTAGGCAGGTTACCTTCACTTCCTTGGGCACAGGGACTATGGTGGTCTGCTTGAAACATGTAGGTTTACAGACTCGGTCAGGGAGAGGTTGAAAATGTCAGTGAAGACACTTGCTAGTTGGTATGCTTTGCTTGTTTGATGGTTCGTCTGAGGGCATAACGGGATTTCTTATACGCATCCGGATTAGTGTCCCGCTCCTTGAAAGCAGCAGCTCTAGCCTTTATCTCGATGTGGATGTTGCCTGTAATCCATGGCTTCTTGTTGGGATATGAACGTATGGTCACTGTGGGGACGACGTCGTCAATGGACTTATTGATGAAGCCAATAACTGAGGTGGTATACTCCTCAATGACATTGGATGAATCCCCGAACATATTCCAGTCTGTGCTAGCAAAACAGTCCTGTAGCGTAGCATCCACGTCATCTGACCACTTCCGTATTGAGCGAATCACTGGTACTTCCTGCTTTAGTTTTTGCTTGTAAGCAAGGCTTGTTGGCCCGTATATCAGGCTTGCCGCCCCCCAAAAATGAATATTTTTTGCTCATATAATTTAAAAAACAAGTCGCTAGCTCTAGGCAAGGCCATAAGCAAATAGGTAAACTGGGATATCGTTATTTTTGGAGCTCCCTTCTTTGAATGTGTTGGATTACAAGTGCCTTTCCCAGCTGCTCCAGGAACACCCTTATCTTATTTCCACTTATCAAGGCATTCAGTTAGGGTTGATCTTGTTACGTATCACAAAGGCATTGTATGAGGACACATCAATGATGTTATGGAAGATGACCAGGGGCCAGCAGGCAGTCATCCTCCTGCAGCTGTAAGTTCCAATCACCTTGTCAAGGTTGTCCACGCCTCCTTTGTTGTGGTTGTAATCCAGGATGATTTTTTTCTTATGGCTGGTGTGATGAACATGTAGAATGTTGAAGAAATGTCCTGGGCATGTCTGCATGTCTTATGGGCCCATCCTTATGACATTTTGTGCTGCCATCCTGCCCTGGTTGTCATATGGTGACAAGGACCATGTTATTTTGCTGTTATTTGACAAAAATGTCTCTTTCAGCTTGGGGGATTTCTTCTTCATCTGAAGATGATGCATCGTGCTCTGGGTTGTATTCTTCTTCATCTGAAGACGATGCATCGTCCTCTGGGTTGTATTCTTCTTCATCTGAAGATGATGCATCGTGCTCTGGGTTGTATTCTTCTTCATCTGAAGACGATGCATCGTGCTCTGGGTTGTATTCTTCTTCATCTGAAGATGATGCATCGTGCTCTGGGTTGTATTCTTCTTCATCTGAAGATGATGCATCGTGCTCTGGGTTGTATTCTTCTTCATCTGAAGACGATGCATCGTGCTCTGGGTTGTATTCTTCTTCATCTGAAGACGATGCATCGTGCTCTGGGTTGTATTCTTCTTCATCTGAAGACGATGCATCGTGCTCTGGGTTGTATTCTTCTTCATCTGAAGATGATGCATCGTGCTCTGGGTTGTAGTCTTCCCCATCTTCTTCATCAGATGCCTCCTCCTCTTCTAAATCATTGTTCTCTTGTTCCTCCTGGACATCTGAAAAAAATCAGATCTACGACCTGTTGGGCACTGAAACCTGCACTTATGGCTTCAGCAAAGAGAGAACTGGGGGGACTGTAATCGGCAGCACCTTTATAGCCCCCCATTAGTAAACAATGCTTTCAATAAATGGTTATTTTGTCTGAAATTGTTATTTTGTCTGTGAACTTGAGTCATGTGTGGTGTCGTGGAGGGGAGATGCTGCATATAAGCACAAGAAAGTTATAGTTGTGTGAGTTCTATCAGTAGCACACTGTTACGAATCTCTTTTGGTCCGACAGTCTAGGGGGGATGGTAACGAGACCCGTAACATGACTCATGCAAATTATAATAGTGAAAAAGTAAAAGTGAGACAAAATAACCACAGACAGCTAAATTACAGTCAAACACTCAGGGTTTATTTGAAAACACATGGTAATGGGGGGAGCAGGAAAAGGGGCTGAGCTGGACCCAAGGAAATAAATAATAAGTATCCAAAACCACCCCTAAGCTAGACTAGCCTACTTCACCAACAGCTAACTACCTAACCAAAAATACAGTGGGTGGTCCGCCCAGTTCTAACTAGTGTTTTTATACAAAGTATTCCTACGGGTAGTGTATGCCCATGGGCGACTTATCCTGGTACCCCCTTTTCCCACCGTCAAACAAACACCATAACAAAACCAATACTCACAGGTGGGGACAAAATGACCTGTAGTTGCAAAAACCAAACAAGAGATCTGCAGACAGATGGCATTGACAGAGAGATTGAGCTCTAGAGCAAACAACAGACAGGGTTTTTAAACCAAGGGAAAGGGAATGTGATAGGGTAATGGAAACAGGAGGAGGTGTGTCTTCTGATTAGCGACTGATTGATGACTGATTGGGGAATGATGATTGCCACCTGTGAGGAGGAGAGAAAAGAAATACACACACAGGATACCTGTATCAAGAAGTTCCTCCTCTGTAATTTAGCCTTCACATGATTCTGTCTGTACAGCTGTTCATTTTACATGATTAATAATAGGAAAAAAATATTCAAAATATTGTTTGGTGAATCATGGGTGACTCCCTCGTTTGTAAAAGGTTTCAGTAGTTTCTTTTTGGTAGCATTTCTTTGTTGAAGATAAAACCCCTTTATTCCATCCAGTTTGCTTTGTTCTGATAATATTTTACACTTGATCTTTCTTGAAGAAGTTCCTCCATTTCTTTTTGTTTTTCCTCTAACATAATCTATGCATCTGTTTTTATTGCTATCTATCTGTACTGTTAGTCCCTCTATTTCCTTTCTTAATATGGATTCCTTGAATTTCATGGCCTCTAAAGGCACATTTAAGTGTCCCATACACTAAGGGGATCTGCTGTACCTATATTATGTTGGAAAATGTAAGTTATCAACTCTTCCGTCCTAGTTAAAAACATTTTGTCATCCAATAGGCTTTGATTACATTTCAATACACTAACCAACGTGGAAATTCTGTAAGAGTAATGTATATGTAATGTATATGTAATGTATATGTAATGTATATGTAATGTCTATGCCAATTATTTGAAGGTCCAACCGCATTCTGTCCCCTATCAACACTTTTTAAACTTTTGTTGCCAGCAATAATGACATAAGAAAGTTGTCAAGACAGCTAACTTGATTGAGCCTCCACCATGTACTGTATATGTCACTAGGTTGGGATATTTAAGCCTCCATATATCCACTAGTTCCTTTATTTCCATGAGATAAGGGTAATAGTTTGTAGTGTGATTTCCTTTACACTCCATTGAGATATTTAAAACCGTATTATAATCTCCCACTAATGTAATAGAGTCCTGTATTGCTTGTAGGCTTGATAAATTATTATATATATTTTCAAAGAGATGTGGATCATTATTATTATTTGGAACGTATAGATTAATGAGCCAAATCTGTTTATGGACCAATGACGTATTTAAAATAATCCATCTACCTTGCACCTCTGTTCGAACAATTGGCACATTCCGATCAAAAGTATTGTTAATTAGTAATATCACCCCTATCATCACCCCTTTTCAGTTTCTTTGCCCATGGGAGTTTCTTTACCCATGGGAGTTTCTTTACCCATGGGAGTTTCTTTGCCCATGGGAGTTTCTTTGCCCATGGGAGTTTCTTTGCCCATGTGAGTTTCTTTACCCATGGGAGTTTCTTTGCCCATGGGAGTTTCTTTGCCCATGGGAGTTTTTTTTGCCCATGGGAGTTTCTTTGCCCATGGGAGTTTCTTTGCCCATGGGAGTTTCTTTACCCATGGGAGTTTCTTTGCCCATGGGAGTTTTTTTGCCCATGGGAGTTTCTTTGCCCATGGGAGTTTCTTTGCCCATGGGAGTTTGCCCTTTACCCATGGGAGTTTCTTTGCCCATGGGAGTTTCTTTGCCCATGGGAGTTTCTTTGCCCATGGGAGTTTCTTTGCCCATGGGAGTTTCTTTGCCCATGGGAGTTTCTTTACCCATGGGAGTTTCTTTACCCATGGGAGTTTCTTTACCCATGGGAGTTTCTTTGCCCATGGGAGTTTCTTTGCCCATGGGAGTTTCTTTGCCTAGTTAAATAAAAAATTAAAAAATACATCTAAAATAGCTGAATGAGTTTCCTGTAAACAATAGATATTTTAGCCAGGTAAATACTGATTGTCTTTTATTATTATCTGCTAAGCCATTACAATTACAACTGCCATGAGTTATTTCACCATTCACCATAATGAAAAGTTTCAATTATATTTATCATAATTTATGTTTTTAAATGTACCATTAAAAAGTACCATCATGGTTGAGTGTCCATAGCTATACCATGTTATTTGCACTGCTACTGAGTAAACCTCCAATTTTTATCCACTATTCCACCTGATAAAACCTCCCCCATCCCAAGTTGGATTGATGTCCCACAGTTATGTACTGTATATATTATTAGCTATTTTTATTATATTTTGTTTTATTTCACGTTGTCCTGCATTGTTGGAGCTTGGAGCACAATAATTTCACTGTTTCCTGAAATTACATCTGCAACCCTGTACAGGTGACTATTAAAATCTCCAATCTAATCTCTAATAAAAAATATATATATCTTTGTATATTAAAGTAAATATTCATTTGTATCAATGTATTATTATTTCTATTAGTGCACTAGAAACCACAAATTGCTCCAAACATCAGAGCTTGGGGCCAATTACAGCCAGGCGAAAGTAGTGGAGCTGAGCTGAGGGACTCTGGAAAGGCACATACTGTAGCTTCTGAGTGTGCTTCAGTGTGTATCAGTGTGCATTTGACTATGTATGTTTATACTGTATGTAAGTGTGTGTGCATGCAGTGCAGTGTTTGTTTGGCATTGTTGTGACTATAGTGTCTGTGTGTTGTGATCGTGTGTGTGTGTGTGTGTGTGTGTGTGTGTGTGTGTGTGTGTGTGTGTGTGTGTGTGTGTGTGTGTGTGTGTGTGTGTGTGTGTGTGTGTGAGGAGGCTAGGTTGTGAGTGGGCCCAGAGCAGGGCTGATCGCGTGCCAAGTGCTCCTGAGGGGCCAGCTGTGGCTCCACTCTGCTCAGCCACCGTGAACACGGAACAGACAGTGTCTCTCTTGCTTCTCCTCGCTCTCTCTCCCTCGCTTGTTCCTTCACTTTCTTTCTCACTCGCTCCCTCTCTCTATCTCATAACCCCCCTCCTCCCTCTTTCTCTCTCTCTCTCTCTCTCTCTCTCCCTCTCTCCCTCTCTCTCTCTCTCTCTCTATCTCATAACCCCCTCCTCTCTCTCTCTCTCTCTCTTTCTTTCTCACTCTCTCTCTCTCTCTCTCTCTCTCTCTCTCTCTCTCTTTCTTTCTTTCTCTCTCTCGTTCTTTCTCTCTCTCTCTCTCTCTCTCTCTGCCTCCCTCTCTCTCTCTCTCTCTCTCTCTCTCCCTCTATCTCATAACCCCCCCTCTCTCTCTCTCTCTCTCTCTCTCTCTGTGCATGCTGGGAGTTTTTGGAGTTTGAGTGTTTGGTGTGGAAAGCTCTATCCTAACTAACTTTCTTGATTTTTTTCTTTACATGTTATTTTCTATGGTGGAGGGTTAATGCAATATTTGTTTTTAGCGGTATCCAAAGTTTTTTTTTCAAAGTTAGGGTGGAAGAGGACAGAGTAACTTTCCTGGGGGTTGGAAGGTGTAGTGTGCGCAATGGCTTCTCAGCCTAGCGCGGAGGAGACGCTGTCGATACAGCATGGATTCAGGTGTGTTCCTGAGAACGGAGTTAAGGTGGAGGAGGTTCTGCTCGCGGTCGGTGAACAGGTAGGAGCTGAGTTTATACATTCTGCTTCTAGAATGAACAAAGCTGTGGTTGTGTTCATGAAAAGGGCTAATTTGGTCGGTAGGCTAATTGCTAGCGGAATATTTGTAAGGGATGTGTTGGTGTCAATTTCACCTCTCTCTACCCCTTCAACAAGAGTTGTAGTGGCAAATTTGCCTCCGTTTATTACGGATGATCAAATTAGGAAAGAGCTGAGTCGTTTTGGTAAGTTTGCTAGCGGTTTCCGTGTACTGTCAGCAGGTTTTCAGGCAGATGCCGTTAAGCACGTTGTTTCGTTCAGGAGGCAAGTGTTTATGTTTCTGAACAATAATGAGCAACAGCTAAATGTGCATTTTAAAGTGAGGCATGGGGAGGGGCTCTATGCAGGTTTTGCCAGCACAGATAGTCTACGGTGTTTTGAATGTGGGGATTTGGGGCACAAGAGTTTTGCGTGCCCACATAAAGGCCATAGACAAGGTGAGGGGGTAAGCGCAAGTGGGGGAAATCGAGGTCAAAATGCAGGGGGTAAGGAGATGCAGACAGCAGAGGCTGGGCCTAGTCAGTCTAGAGATGGTGGTGTAGATGAGGCTGGGCCTAGTCAGGCTAGAGATGGTAGGGTAGTGGAGGCTGGGTCTAGTCAGGCTAGAGATGGTGGAGAAGCAGAGGCTGGGTCTAGTCAGGTTAGAGATGGTGGGGTAGCTGAGGCTGGGCCTAGACATGCTATGGAGGGTGGTGCAGATGATGCTGGGCTGAGTCATGCTATGGAGGGTGGTGTAGCTGAGGCTGGCCCTAGTCATGCTATGGAGGGTGGTGTAGCTGAGGCTGGCCCTAGTCATGCTATGGAGGGTGGTGCAGATGATACTGCGTCTAGTCAGGTTATTCTAGTGGATGAGGAGAGTATAGTGGGGAAGTGTAAGAGATTAGGGGGGGAGGAGGAGGGTGTCAAGAGGAAAAGGAAAAAGGGTGTGGACAAAGGCACCATGGAAATGTTGCCTGTTGCTGTGGGTGAGGCCCTAACCAGAGAGAAAGGGCAGGTGGTCAGGGTGGGAGATAGAGAAGAGGAGGAAAGTGAGTCTGAGGAAGAGGATGAGGAGTTATTTTTTCAGACTCCTCTTCAATTGGCCCGGAGCTGACAGCCAGTCAAACAGAGGGGTCTAAGTACACGTTGAGAGAACTGACAAGGTTCCTGAATGAGACTAAGGGGAAAAAAGTTAATCTTGAGGCTTTTTTTCCTGATCCTAGAAAGTTTGTAAGATCAGTACAACATGCTATGACAAATGAGGGGCATGGTGTCCTCTCACCCAGGAAACGGTTTAGGTTGAGGAAGTGGGTCACAACAGTGCGTAAAGGTTTACCTTCAGACACGTTTTAAATGTTTAATTTCTTACTGACACTGGGGCTTTTTGAGCTTTGCTATTGGTCTATTTCTCTGCTGGCTTTTCTCCCACTTCTTATGGAGACTCTTCGGGTAGGCTCGCTCAATATAAATGGCGCCAGAGATGCGGGAAAGAGGAGTGTGTTGGGTGAATATGTAAAACAAAAAAAAAGTACAGGTGTTGTTTCTGCAGGAGACGCATAGTGATGTGGTGAATGAAGTTGATTGGGGGCTCTGGTGGAAAGGGGCAAGTGTGTTGAGCCATGGGACAAATCTTAGTGCAGGGGTGGCAGTCCTTTTTGCACCGGGACTGGCTGTAAAAATTTGCTCCTCAAAGGAGGTGTGTAGGGGTAGGTTGCTTGTTGTTAAAGCAGAAATTAACAACATGTGTTTTGTCTTTATAAATGTGTATGCGCCTAACACAGGGAGAGAAAGAGGGGTTCTATTTGGGAGTCTTAGACAGGAACTCTCACAAGTAGCGCCTGAGGAGACGCTGGTGATCGGAGGTGACTGGAACTGTACAATGGATTTTACAAAAGACAGAAATGGGGAAGAGCCTCATTCAGTGTCAGTGGGAGTGTTAAGGGATATCTTTAATCAGTTTGACCTAGTGGATGTTTGGAGAACTAAACATCCAAACACAAGACAGTATACGTGGGTGAAGGTTTTGGGGCTAGGGTGAGTGCAGCTCGACTTGATCGTTTTTACATGTCCAGGAATCAGAGCAATAGGCTGCTGGGTGCTACCATTCTCCCAGTGGGGTTTTCGGATCACCACATAACCATGGCTCGGCTGTCTATTTCACCAGGGCCCCGGCAGGCATCTTATTGGAAGTTTAATGTAAAGCTCTTACAAGATGCCACTTTTTGCTCAGGTTTCCAGACTTTTTGGGAAAGATGGGGGCAGCGAAGAGAGGAGTATGAGTCTCTGAGTCAATGGTGGGATGTGGGGAAAGTGCAAATTCGGCTTTTCTGTCAACAGTACACAGCTCTCTCATCCTCAGAGGCTAGGAGAGTATTGGGGGAACTAGAGCGGTGTATTAGTGAGATGGAGGTAGAGATGGTGGGGCAAGGCAATGTAGGCCTCCAGGCTAACTTAGCCGAATTACGTAGGGACCTGGGCAATTTTTTCCAGGTTAAAGCAAAGGGAGCACTTGTAAGAGCTAGGTTCTCCATGCTCAAGGAGATGGATGCTCCCAGCTCCTTCTTCTTTGGTTTGGAAAGACAGAGCAGTGAAGCCAAGGGTATGCATTGTCTACGGCTGTCTGATGGGCGGGTGACCTCTGTGGTGGGGGAGATGCGGGAGCGGACTGTGGAGTTTTATACTGAATTGTATAGGGCAGAAATGTGTGATCCTATGTGTGCTCAGGTCTTGTTCGCAGGACTCCCTAAGCTCTCTCGGGCACAGAGGGATGAAATGGACATTCCTCTGTTGTCACATGAACTGGCAGAGGCAGTAACCCAGATGTCCCCCGGTCGTGCACCCGGGGTCGATGGACTTCCAGTGGAATTTTACAAAAAATTCTGGGGAACAATTGGACAGGATTTCTTTTGCGTGTTGCGTGAATGCGTCGGGGTAGGAGAGTTGCCGATGAGCTGCCGTCGGGCGGCTCTGACTCTCCTGCCCAAAAAAGGGGACTTGTGTGAACTTAAGAACTGGAGGCCTGTGGCATTACTCTGTGCGGACTACAAGATTTTTGCCAAGGTCCTCTCTAACAGACTGAAGTCCCATCTGGACTCTATAATACACAAGGACCAGACATATTGTGTACCGGGACGCTCAATCACGGACAACTTGTTCTTGATTAGGGACATGTTGGACTTGTCGAGAGGTTCTAATGTGAACTTTGGACTGGTCTCTTTAGATCAAGAGAAGGCTTTTGATAGAGTGGATCATGAGTATCTGTTTAATGTGATGTCTGTGTTTGGGTTTGGGAAGAGTTTTGTGACCTGTGTGAAGCTGTTGTATGCTGGGGCGTCATGTATGGTTAAGGTGGGAGGGGGGCTCAGTAGGCCAGTCTGGGTGAGACGGGGCATTAGACAAGGATGCCCTCTATCTGGGCAGCTGTACACACTAGCCATTGAGCCTTTTTAGGACTGCTACGCAGGAGACTGCGGGGAGTGTGCTGGACAGGCATGGATGTGGTGACAGGAATAGCAGTCTCAGCATATGCAGATGATGTTTCTGTGATGGTCAGGGATGGGCAAGATATGCAGGAACTAGAGACCAGTCTGAAGGTGTACGAGGGAGCTTCATCAGCTAAGGTAAACTGGGGAAAGAGCAAAGCTCTGTTATGTGGGGCATGGGGGATAGGGCTCCTCCTCTGCTTCCAGGGGTTTGCAGTGGGGTTGTGAAGGGCTTAAAGTGTTGGGGGTGTACCTGGGCTCGGAGAGGTGGGTCAGCAAGAACTGGGAGGGGCTGTCACAGGCAGTGGTGTCAAGACTGGCCAGGTGGAGGTGGCTCCTGTCCCAAGTGTCATATAGAGGGAGGGTGCTGATAATCAACAACCTGGTGGCATCTTCCTTGTGGCATAAACTGGCTGTCCTCAACCCCCCGCCGGTCTGCTTGCAGACCTGCAACGCAAGCTGGTGGACTTCTTTTGGTCGGGACATCACTGGCTGAAGGCAGCAGTTTTGTACATGACCGTCCACGAAGGAGGACAGGGCCTGGTGGAACTGGAGAGCAGGATGGCTGCTTTCCGACTAAAGGCGGTGCAGAGACTGCTGTACCACACTGATGTTGGCTGGAGAGAACCAGCATGCGCGCTGCTGAGGAGAGCTGGCGGATTAGGGTTGGACCGGCAGCTGTTCCTCATGAAGCTGGAGAGGCTGAGTACAGCAGGTCTCTCAGAGTTTTACTCTGCGGTGCTGAGGGCCTGGCAGCTGCTAAGGCCCACACGAGAAGGGGTGTGGAGCCTGGGCAGTGGGTGTGGGAGGAGCCTATCTTCCTCAACCCAGCCATCCCTTTGAGATCGGTTCAGTCGGCCACCCTGCAGAGGCAACTGATGGCAGGGGGTTTACAAAGGCTGGGTGACCTGAGACTGCTGGGAGAGGAGGGGTGGAAAACCCCGGAGGTCTTGGCGCAACAAACAGGAATAACGTCTCTTAGGCTGCTGGAGAGATTCCTGGAGGAGGTCCAGGAGGCACTGTCTGAGCCGGTAAGGGGGGTGTTTGAGAGGCCAAAGGGAGAGGGGCCACCAATGTTCCCGCCACTGCAGGTGACTGCAGAGACTGGAGACTGGCAAGGGGGTCTGGAGGACTTGTTAGATTTTAACACTACGAACCTGGGGGAGTTTGAGGGGGTGGGAGGTAAAGCCCTCTACAACCTCTGCGTTAAGGTTAGGAGCATTAGAAGCCTAACAGGAGTGAAGGCTCATCAGTGGCAGGGGGTATGTGGGGCGGAGAGTATGGTGGGTTTTAGATGGAGGGCGCTCTACAAACCCCCAGTACCAAAGAGGTCAGGGGACCTCCAGTGGAGGGTTCTTCATGGAGCCCTGGCCACTAACAGCTGGTTGGCACGGGTTGATCCGGGAATTGGGCAGGGGTGTCCTTTCTGTCAAATGAAAGAAACTGTAATTCATGTGTTTTCTGTGTGCACCAGGTTAATGCCATTAATGTCTCTGTTGGAATGTCTGTGTGAGAGGTTGGGGGTGGTTTTTGCTGTTGGGATGTTTATAATGGGATACAGGTATTCGAGTAAGGAGAAAGAAAAATGTGTTTTGTTGAATTTTCTGTTTGCTCAGGCAAAGTTAGCTATTTGGCTAACAAGGAGGAACAGGGTCAAAGGTGGGGGATAACAGACCCTTTACTACTGTTTAATGGGATGGTCTCTGCGCGCCTTAGGGTTGAGTTTGAGTTCTATAAAATGATCAAATGTGTGGAGATGTTTGAGGAGATATGGTGTGTTGGGGGGCTGTCTGTATTGCTGGGGAAGATGTTTTGGATATACGGTTGTAGGAGAGGGTTTTTATTTTTTATTTTAGGAGTGGGGGTGAGTTTTAAATGAATTGAGAATGTCTCAATAAAGAAAGACCAAAAGTCAAAGTCTATCTCATAACCCCCTCCTCTCTCTCTCTCTCTCTCTTTCTTTCTCACTCTCTCTCTCTCTCTCTCTCTCTCTCTCTCTCTCTCTCTTTCTTTCTTCTCTCTCTCTCGTTCTTTCTCTCTCTCTCTCTCTCTCTCTGCCTCCTCTCTCTCTCTCTCTCTCTCTCTCCTCTATCTCATAACCCCCTCCTCTCTCTCTCTCTCTCTCTCTCTCGGTGCATGCTGGGAGTTTTTGGAGTTTGAGTGTTTGGTGTGGAAAGCTCTATCCTAACTAACTTTCTTGATTCTTTTCTTTACATGTTATTTTCTATGGTGGAGGGTTAATGCAATATTTGTTTTTAGCGGTATCCAAAGTTTTTTTTCAAAGTTAGGGTGGAAGAGGACAGAGTAACTTTCCTGGGGGTTGGAAGGTGTAGTGTGCGCAATGGCTTCTCAGCCTAGCGCGGAGGAGACGCTGTCGATACAGCATGGATTCAGGTGTGTTCCTGAGAACGGAGTTAAGGTGGAGGAGGTTCTGCTCGCGGTCGGTGAACAGGTAGGAGCTGAGTTTATACATTCTGCTTCTAGAATGAACAAAGCTGTGGTTGTGTTCATGAAAAGGGCTAATTTGGTCGGTAGGCTAATTGCTAGCGGAATATTTGTAAGGGATGTGTTGGTGTCAATTTCACCTCTCTCTACCCCTTCGTTTTGGTAAGTTTGCTAGCGGTTTCCGTGTACTGTCAGCAGGTTTTCAGGCAGATGCCGTTAAGCACGTTGTTTCGTTCAGGAGGCAAGTGTTTATGTTTCTGAACAATAATGAGCAACAGCTAAATGTGCATTTTAAAGTGAGGCATGGGGAGGGGCTCTATGCAGGTTTTGCCAGCACAGATAGTCTACGGTGTTTTGAATGTGGGGATTTGGGGCACAAGAGTTTTGCGTGCCCACATAAAGGCCATAGACAAGGTGAGGGTACAAGCGCAAGTGGGGGAAATCGAGGTCAAAATGCAGGGGGTAAGGAGATGCAGACAGCAGAGGCTGGGCCTAGTCAGTCTAGAGATGGTGGTGTAGATGAGGCTGGGCCTAGTCAGGCTAGAGATGGTAGGGTAGTGGAGGCTGGCCCTAGTCATGCTATGGAGGGTGGTGCAGATGATACTGCATCTAGTCAGGTTATTCTAGTGGATGAGGAGAGTATAGTGGGGAAGTGTAAGAGATTAGGGGGGGAGGAGGAGGGTGTCAAGAGGGAAAGGAAAAAGGGTGTGGACAAAGGCACCATGGAAATGTTGCCTGTTGCTGTGGGTGAGGCCCTAACCAGAGAGAAAGGGCAGGTGGTCAGGGTGGGAGATAGAGAAGAGGAGGAAAGTGAGTCTGAGGAAGAGGATGAGGAGTTATTTTTTTCAGACTCCTCTTCAATTGGCCCGGAGCTGACAGCCAGTCAACCAGAGGGGTCTAAGTATACGTTGAGAGAACTGACAAGGTTCCTGAATGAGACTAAGGGGAAAAAAGTTAATCTTGAGGCTTTTTTTCCTGATCCTAGAAAGTTTGTAAGATCAGTACAACATGCTATGACAAATGAGGGGCATGGTGTCCTCTCACCCAGGAAACAGTTTAGGTTGAGGAAGTGGGTACAACAGTGTGTAAAGGTTTACCTTCAGACACTGTTTAAATGTTTAATTTCTTACTGACACTGGGGCTTTTTGAGCTTTGCTATTGGTCTATTTCTCTGCTGGCTTTTCTCCCACTTCTTATGGAGACTCTTCGGGTAGGCTCGCTCAATATAAATGGCGCCAGAGATGCGGGAAAGAGGAGTGTGTTGGGTGAATGTGTAAAACAAAAAAAAGTACAGGTGTTGTTTCTGCAGGAGACGCATAGTGATGTGGTGAATGAAGTTGATTGGGGGCTCTGGTGGAAAGGGGCAAGTGTGTTGAGCCATGGGACAAATCTTAGTGCAGGGGTGGCAGTCCTTTTGCACCGGGTCTGGCTGTAAAAATTTGCTCCTCAAAGGAGGTGTGTAGGGGTAGGTTGCTTGTTGTTAAAGCAGAAATTAACAACATGTGTTTTGTCTTTATAAATGTGTATGCGCCTAACACAGGGAGAGAAAGAGGGGTTCTATTTGGGAGTCTTAGACAGGAACTCTCACAAGTAGCGCCGCTGGTGATCGGAGGTGACTGGAACTGTACAATGGATTTTACAAAAGACAGAAATGGGGAAGAGCCTCATTCAGTGTCAGTGGGAGTGTTAAGGGATATCTTTAATCAGTTTGACCTAGTGGATGTTTGGAGAACTAAACATCCAAACACAAGACAGTATACGTGGGTGAAGGTTTTTGGGGCTAGGGTGAGTGCAGCTCGACTTGATCGTTTTTACATGTCCAGGAATCAGAGCAATAGGCTGCTGGGTGCTACCATTCTCCCAGGGGGTTTTCGGATCACCACATAACCATGGCTCGGCTGTCTATTTCACCAGGGCCCCGGCAGGCATCTTATTGGAAGTTCAATGTAAAGCTCTTACAAGATGCCACTTTTTGCTCAGGTTTCCAGACTTTTTGGGAAAGATGGGGGCAGCGAAGAGAGGAGTATGAGTCTCTGAGTCAATGGTGGGATGTGGGGAAAGTGCAAATTCGGCTTTTCTGTCAACAGTACACAGCTCTCTCATCCTCAGAGGCTAGGAGAGTATTGGGGGAACTAGAGCGGTGTATTAGTGAGATGGAGGTAGAGATGGTGGGGCAAGGCAATGTAGGCCTCCAGGCTAACTTAGCCGATTACGTAGGGACCTGGGCAGTTTTTTCCAGGTTAAAGCAAAGGGAGCACTTGTAAGAGCTAGGTTCTCCATGCTCAAGGAGATGGATGCTCCCAGCTCCTTCTTCTTTGGTTTGGAAAGACAGAGCAGTGAAGCCAAGGGTATGCATTGTCTACGGCTGTCTGATGGGCGGGTGACCTCTGTGGTGGGGGAGATGCGGGAGCGGACTGTGGAGTTTTATACTGAATTGTATAGGGCAGAAATGTGTGATCCTATGTGTGCTCAGGTCTTGTTCGTAGGACTCCCTAAGCTCTCTCGGGCACAGAGGGATGAAATGGACATTCCTCTGTTGTCACATGAACTGGCAGAGGCAGTAACCCAGATGTCCCCGGTCGTGCACCCGGGGTCGATGGACTTCCAGTGGAATTTTACAAAAAATTCTGGGGAACAATTGGACAGGATTTCTTTTGCGTGTTGCGTGAATGCGTCGGGGTAGGAGAGTTGCCGATGAGCTGCCGTCGGGCGGCTCTGACTCTCCTGCCCAAAAAAGGGGACTTGTGTGAACTTAAGAACTGGAGGCCTGTGGCATTACTCTGTGCGGACTACAAGATTTTTGCCAAGGTCCTCTCTAACAGACTGAAGTCCCATCTGGACTCTATAATACACAAGGACCAGACATATTGTGTACCGGGATGCTCAATCACGGACAACTTGTTCTTGATTAGGGACATGTTGGACTTGTCGAGAGGTTCTAATGTGAACTTTGGACTGGTCTCTTTAGATCAAGAGAAGGCTTTTGATAGAGTGGATCATGAGTATCTGTTTAATGTGATGTCTGTGTTTGGGTTTGGGAAGAGTTTTGTGACCTGTGTGAAGCTGTTGTATGCTGGGGCGTCATGTATGGTTAAGGTGGGAGGGGGGTTCAGTAGGCCAGTCTGGGTGAGACGGGGCATTAGACAAGGATGCCCTCTATCTGGGCAGCTGTACACACTAGCCATTGAGCCTTTTTTAGGACTGCTACGCAGGAGACTGCGGGGAGTGTGCTGGACAGGCATGGATGTGGTGACAGGAATAGTAGTCTCAGCATATGCAGATGATGTTTCTGTGATGGTCAGGGATGGGCAAGATATGCAGGAACTAGAGACCAGTCTGAAGGTGTACGAGGGAGCTTCATCAGCTAAGGTAAACTGGGGAAAGAGCAAAGCTCTGTTATGTGGGGCATGGGGGGATAGGGCTCCTCCTCTGCTTCCAGGGGTTTGCAGTGGGGTTGTGAAGGGCTTAAAGTGTTGGGGGTGTACCTGGGCTCGGAGAGGTGGGTCAGCAAGAACTGGGAGGGGCTGTCACAGGCAGTGGTGTCAAGACTGGCCAGGTGGAGGTGGCTCCTGTCCCAAGTGTCATATAGAGGGAGGGTGCTGATAATCAACAACCTGGTGGCATCTTCCTTGTGGCATAAACTGGCTGTCCTCAACCCCCGCCGGTCTGCTTGCAGACCTGCAACGCAAGCTGGTGGACTTCTTTTGGTCGGGACATCACTGGCTGAAGGCAGCAGTTTTGTACATGACCGTCCACGAAGGAGGACAGGGCCTGGTGGAACTGGAGAGCAGGATGGCTGCTTTCCGACTAAAGGCGGTGCAGAGACTGCTGTACCACACTGATGTTGGCTGGAGGGAACCAGCATGCGCGCTGCTGAGGAGAGCTGGCGGATTAGGGTTGGACCGGCAGCTGTTCCTCATGAAGCTGGAGAGGCTGAGTACAGCAGGTCTCTCAGAGTTTTACTCTGCGGTGCTGAGGGCCTGGCAGCTACTAAGGCCCACACGAGAAGGGGGTGTGGAGCCTGGGCAGTGGGTGTGGGAGGAGCCTATCTTCCACAACCCAGCCATCCCTTTGAGATCGGTTCAGTCGGCCACCCTGCAGAGGCAACTGATGGCAGGGGGTTTACAAAGGCTGGGTGACCTGAGACTGCTGGGAGAGGAGGGGTGGAAAACCCCGGAGGTCTTGGCGCAACAAACAGGAATAACGTCTCTTAGGCTGCTGGAGAGATTCCTGGAGGAGGTCCAGGAGGCACTGTCTGAGCCGGTAAGGGGGGTGTTTGAGAGGCCAAAGGGAGAGGGGCCACCAATGTTCCCGCCACTGCAGGTGACGGCAGAGACTGGAGACTGGCAAGGGGGTCTGGAGGACTTGTTAGATTTTAACACTCCGAGCCTGGGGGAGTTTGAGGGGGTGGGAGGTAAAGCCCTCTACAACCTCTGCGTTAAGGTTAGGAGCATTAGAAGCCTAACAGGAGTGAAGGCACATCAGTGGCAGGGGGTATGTGGGGCGGAGAGTATGGTGGGTTTTAGATGGAGGGCGCTCTACAAACCCCCAGTACCAAAGAGGTCAGGGGACCTCCAGTGGAGGGTTCTTCATGGAGCCCTGGCCACTAACAGCTGGTTGGCACGGGTTGATCCGGGAATTGGGCAGGGGTGTCCTTTCTGTCAAATGAAAGAAACTGTAATTCATGTGTTTTCTGTGTGCACCAGGTTAATGCCATTAATGTCTCTGTTGGAATGTCTGTGTGACAGGTTGGGGATGGTTTTTGCTGTTGGGATGTTTATAATGGGATACAGGTATTCGAGTAAGGAGAAAGAAAAATGTGTTTTGTTGAATTTTCTGTTTGCTCAGGCAAAGTTAGCTATTTGGCTAACAAGGAGGAACAGGGTCAAAGGTGGGGGGATAACAGACCCTTTACTACTGTTTAATGGGATGGTCTCTGCGCGCCTTAGGGTTGAGTTTGAGTTCTATAAAATGATCAAATGTGTGGAGATGTTTGAGGAGATATGGTGTGTTGGGGGGGCTGTCTGTATTGCTGGGGAAGATGTTTTGGATATACGGTTGTAGGAGAGGGTTTTTATAATTGTATTTTTTATTTTAGGAGTGGGGAGGTGAGTTTTAAATGAATTGAGAATGTTTCAATAAAGAAAGACCAAAAGTCAAAAGTCTCTCTCTCTCTCTCTCTCTCTCTCTCTCTCTCTTTCTTTCTCTCTCTCTCTCTCTCTCTCTTTCTCTCTCTCTCTCTCTCTCTCTCTTTCTTTCTCTCTCTCTCTCTCTCTCTCTCTCTCTCTCTCTTTCTCTCTCTCTCTCTCTTTCTTTTTCTCTCTCTCTCTCTCTCTCTTTCTCTCTCTCTCTCTCTCTCTCTCTCTCTCTCTCTCTCTCTCCCTCTCTCTCTCTTTCTTTCTCCCTCACACACACGTTCTTGCAGTACTTTTCTTCTTTCCTCTCTCTTCCAGATCATTTTGGTCTGGATGAAATGCTTTGAAGAATAAGAACCAAAGTAATTTTTCCTTTAATATTCAATGCCATTGCAATTGTTTTGAAGTAGTGTCAGTTGATTATTATTCCTATGTGATTGTTGTTGTAGATGCAGAGTATTGGTTCCTCTCCAAGAGCTTGGAGTTTGTTTTTAGATTGGCAATTCTCAGAAAACAGAGTGACAAACAGAGAGATTTGTCACTTACAAATGTACAGTTGGGTCAGACATTATTGACGCCCTTGATAAAGATGAGCAAAAATGACTGTATAAAATAAATAATTCAAATACTGAGCTATATTGTATGAAAAGAAAGGGGGGAAATTATATTATTTTATACTAATATTATACTATACTATTGCTCAGAGAAATAGATATTCTTTAACAAGTAATGCTTTTTTTCTACAAAAGGTTGGGGTAAAAATATTTGACACCCCAAAAGATTCTTATAAATACATTCTAGTATTGGTCCCACATTCCTCACACGCAATGACGTTATCAGGTTTGTGACTCTACAAACTTGTTGGATGCATTTGCAGTTTATTTTGGTTGTGTTTCAGATTATTTTGTGCACAATAGCAATGAATAGTAAATTATGTATTGTGTCCTTTTGGAATAATGATTACAGAGGGTAAAAAATCCTACCCCCAAGACATGGGGTCAAAGATCATACCCCCAAGGCATGCTAACCTCTCACCATTACCAATAACAGGGAAGGTTAGCATGCCTTTGGGGTATGATCTTTGACCCTTTGTAACTTTCTCACTCAACATTACTCATAATTCATTTAGAATTATCCTTAATCTTTGTAGCATCCACATTAATGTAGAATTGTTTAGAAACATATTATTTTCTTATTTATAATAAAAAGTGACTCCAAAATGAGACAATACATTATTTACCATTCATTTCTATGTGGCACAAAATAATCTGAAACACAAGCAAAATCAACTGAAAATTCATTCAACAAATTTGCTAAAATAACAGGTCTGTTTGTTTAGTTACCACAGCAACTACTATATCTATCTAGTAAACTTGCTAGCTACTTCAGTGGATATTGAACACATTTCCAGCGGCAAATGAACACATTTCTGGCGGCAAATGTGTTCAATTATATCCATGGTATAAAAGTGATAATCAACTCGGGGCTCCATGCATTCTCTGGAAAATAATGCAACTCTGTGGAAGCTCTGTTCCACTCCTCTATCCCATTGTGGAACACATTTCTATGTGGCACAAAATAATCTGAAACACAAGCAAAATGAACAAAAAATAAAAAGTGGGACCTGGCTATCAGTTGAGCCTTGTCGGTCAGCGAAACAGTTCATTCTGCCTCATTTACGGCCTTTTAAAAAAACATTGCTGATATGGCTGACTTGCTTAAACAAATGTGGTTTCTAATGACAATTGAGATGTACAAACTATGGCATAAGGGGACGACAAGCGGATAAGAGGCAATCCGTAATTTCGACATTAATGAGCGAGCTAGGACGGACGTAGTCAATATAACTATTTGTTTGGCACCTTTGAAATGTACAGCGACAGAATTCAGAACATGGGCTGTTCTTACAGTGTTCTCCCTGTACACAAGTCAGAAACGTAGGATATATAAAGGGGGCATATAAGCAGACAATGAAAGCTCTTACAATATTCAATGATTACATTTCTCTAAAACAGGTTACAGGCACCACCAAGTCAGAACAGTAGGTGAAATTAAGAAAGGGTAAATAGACCAAATTATTAGGGTGAGGCATATGGGCTACTAACATCTTACTACACAATTTACAGTTATTATTACTTTCTAATCTACAGTTTACATATATCCAGTCAGAGCTAATTTATTCCCAGATGTCTTGAACTCACTGAAGTCAAGTTTTCGCAGTTCCGAGTTAACAGTTGTTTTGAGCGCGGCACAAATCATGCTTCATTGACAACATGGCCAATGTTGAATGTTTATCATTTTAAACTTGGAAAATATCGCCTTAATCCCAGATTTTGGCACACACGGACACTGTCACTGATTCCTTCCAAACCACTCATTGTTGAATTTGTGATGTCCAACTTGTCATGTAATGTTTATGTCCAATGGCCAATGAGGACCGATACATGTTATTTATAATTTCTCTTCATTATTTGTCTTCATATGACAAGGATTAAAACGGATTTGCCAGTAGATTGTCGACTTGATTCATGATGATGACTGTTAGCTATCTGTGGCCAATGACCTTGAGCCTTCTTGGATGGGCACTTCTAATGTAACTCTATGGCAGCACCCAATGGGCTAGATTTTTCGAGGTCTACCCTTAGACTTGGGGGTGACGTAGTGTCCCCATGAGAGACAGAACACTGAGCCAATCACGGCGCAACACTCCATATTTTCTTCTGGCTTGCCCTAACACCACAGAAAGCACTGAGCTAGACTGAACCACCTGCATTTTGGAGCTGCCTTAATCAAGAGAACAAAAAAATAAACCATGTTTGTATGCGCCTTTATTAACTCAATTATACTGTTATTACATTGTTTGCAAACTGATATGTAACACATATTAATGCCAAAATGACATGCAAAACATGTTACAATTTTTAAATAAAAAAAACAGGAGTTGCTGGTGCACAAGGACATCCCTGCTGGACAAACAGTCCCCTAACCCAGACGACACTGGGCCAATTGTGCACCACCCCATGGGTCTCACAGTCGCGGCCAGCTGCAACAGAGCCTGTGCTCGAACCCAGAATCTCTTGTGGCACAGCTAGCACTGCAATGCAGTGCCTTATAGACCACTGAGCCGCTTGGGAAGCTACAGGGTTGCAACTGCTGTTACCAAACTTTGAATCTACACTGTTCTTCAAGTAAATGTGTTTTTTCAGTGTCATATCCAGAGTTCACCATCACTCCTATCTGTCTATGGGCTGATAATGACTTACTGCTGTCCCATTCCAATGAGTTGAGCTGGAAACAACCAGCCACCTTGATAGATCACACACACACACACATACGCACGAACACAAGCAGGAACACATGTATGCAAGCACGCACATATACATACACACACACACGCACATATACATACACACACACTCACTTAGTCTTAATACTTACTGTTCATTAACATTTTGTTCTAATTACCAGGCTCATTAAAGCATTGAATTAGCAGTAGATTTCTCTGCTTCCTTACTGCTTTTCATCATTAACCAAATGAAGCGTCTCAGGTTCTAGGTGATTACTATTTAGATGTAAGCAGCGTCGCCTGTAAAATGTCACTTTACAGACAATAAAAGAAGAATGGAAGCATTTTATCTCAGCTTGTCTCTGCGAAAGAGTGTGTTTAGTGTTTAGTGTTTAGTGTTTAGTGTTGTGTGAGGTCAAAGGTCAAAACGGCACACGGAAGTTCAACAGCATTTACATCCAGAAAAGGTCTGTTTGTTTTCTTCTGGTTTAGAGGTAGTGCAGGCACGCATGCAAACCCATACACAGACAGAGGAGGTTCATTCTCTGGATGTCAAGATCAAACAGCTCTTTTATTGGTTGATTCCCGTGTCGCAACCTTGAATAGGTAATGTGGGATTGATTGATTGGCTGAATCTTCAGAGCAGGTAAACACAGGGAATTAGCCCTAGACTGACAGTGCTGACACACACACACACACACACACACACACACACACACACACACACACACATACACACACACCCGTGTACATCACTCAGGCCTGACTGAACTGATTTGGAAAATGTTTTATAAAGAATTAGCCAAATAAAACACTTTCTAACAGTAACAAGTGCATACTCTATGATAACCATGTCCACATTTAAACTCAGTAAAAGTGACAGGCCTGACACAGCCATAGTGAGGCAGATTAGCCAATGCTATGGCTCATTACATGGCATAATAGCTCTTACTTTGCCATAATTGCTACAACATGAGATCTTTAGGAATGAAATTGACCAGCAGTGGTCGCCCACAGATGTTGCTTAAAGAGTATTCCACCCCTCTGATCTACCAGTCTGTTGATGTAGTAGTTTACCAAGCACACATAGAGGCTACTGTCGTGATGTGACTATCATTAATGTGATGACTGCTATTTATCGAATAATTACCTACGACATTGAATTATTATATGATTAAATGAATCATGTAACAATTAACTCATTAGGAATTTGGGGCACCATGTGAAAGGTTTGTTTAATGAGTTACTGTGTCTCGAATTAACTCAAGAATATATAGATATCATACCAGTCACTAATTAACCATTACCTCATATCAGTCTCATTCTGAACATCGTAGACTCCATAAATCTGTACAAACCTGGGTCTCACTGATCATTCCGTACCACACAAATCGATTTGATAATTGATTTAGTAACAAGCTAAATGATAACATAAGATACACACACACACGCACACACACACAGAATAGGTTATTGATTAGAAACGTAATACAATGACAACAAGTCCCTAGCGGACTAATGCAATATGACACTTGTTACACAAGATGGAGAGTTAAAGAGAGAGAGAGATAAGCAACACGCCTAATACCTTGCCCCGAACTGCCGCTCTTATGGGTAAGAAGTAATGCATGTATTTACGTGTTGAAGGTCTTCGTCGGGTATCTCTGTTGGGCCCAGGCCTTCGTGGGCCAGGTTGCACTTGGTGAGGAGGGTTCGATTAGGCTTCTTATTTCGGATTGCCTTCTCCTTCATTCTGTGGTGTAAGTCTTTGATTGTCCATAAGATGTCACACTGTCCTTCTTAGTTATCTGTTTACTTGCACTCATTCTGGAAGAGTGGTCTCCTGAGGACTGCTAATCAGCCGTGTCGATGATTCCAGATTGGTAATAAAAGCAGTGTAGGACATGATGATTTGAAGAGAATAACCGGATGGTCCTACTTAAATTCACCTTCTTAGAAACGTCATGCTGACACACTCTCTGGGTTCCCTGGGGCGTGGCTAGTTACGAGGCAAGGCATCACAATTTACAATGATCTCGTTAGAGAACTAAAATCACAATCTTATCGTCTCAAAAACATTCTCTTTATCCTGGATATTTTCCACACAATGTAAAGTATGTTAACATGATATACACAGTATGACAACTCTTCAAGTTACAATGTTTTCGTTATGACATCACAAAATAGACATTCATTTTCCATATTCCATTTGTCATCATTCCCAACATTTGGATGTTGAAATATATTGTCCCAGTGTCCATTGTTTGATGTTGTAGTTTTTGGGCGGCAAACTCTTCATAAGGCACACAGACATTCCAATCATCCAAACTAGACCACAAAAGGAACCGTCTACTGCCTATAGTTTATGTTCAACGTGAGGTGTCATCAAACCCCCACCCTTCCTACGGGAGAGAGCTCGGTAGAGCTGATCCACTGTAACCTGATCTTTTGGATCCTCACAGGGGAGTCATGACAACACAACTCTTGGAATTACTTTATATATCATAGATGACAATCAGCTACTGTTTCTAACATAATATTACAAGAATTATCGTCATTTGTACCCTATACTTTGATGTATTTCTATCAAATGACTGATACTCAAATCAAATACAGGTATAATAACACTTCAAAGAGAGGAGGGAGAGGGTGAGAAACAGGGTTACAGGGGTTGAGTCTAATATTTGGAAACAGCAGAAGACAGAGCTAATGTTGAGAATCACCCTCCAATAGACCTGTTACTATTATAGGCCACTTGTCCAACATCACCACACACACACACATAGACACGCACACACACACACACACACACACACACACACACACACACACACACACAAACACACACACACACACACACACACACACAAACACACACACACACACACACACACACACACACACACGCGCACACGCACACACACACACACACACACACACACACACACACACACACAATCACACAATCACACAGTTGTCCTCCTCCCTCCATTTCATGGCGGTTCTTTCCTCTATTTGCTTGACAAGACAATGTATAATAGCCTTGGAATAGCCCGGTCCAGGTCGGTAAGTGAGAGTAATCAAGCTGTCGTGTCCCACTGCCGCTAAGGTTAGATCCTCTCTCCTTAATTATCACCAAGGAAACCAATGTTCCGCTTTAATTGTTCTGATGAATGAAATATTACAGAGAGGAGTCTGGCTGCAGCCGAGCGGAATAACAGCTTTTAGTCATAAAACACAGAGGAGGAGAGGAGAGTGGGAGTGAAGGTGACTCAGGAGAGATGGAGGGAGAGAGAGAAGGGAAGGGAGAAGGATGTGAGAGACAGAAGAAGGAAATCGGGGGAGATAGGGAGGGAGTGAAATGAGGAAAATAGAATAAGAAGGGAGCAAAGAGAAATGGGTCAGAGACATTGAGGAAGTGAGAAAACATTTGAGGAAAAGAGGGAGAGTTCTGAGAAACAGGAATGTAGATGGTGAGGAAGGAGAGAGTGAGAGAGAGGGGGGATGACCAGTGCAGGTAATAGTTTAAACCCCCTAAGGTTGATTTCTTCGTCTCATTTTTTGCATTGGATGTGTCTCAATCCACCGCATCTGCCTATGTCGCACTTCTGCAGCTGCGGTGAAAGATGACAGAGCAAAAGCAGTGTTTGTCAGACCATGAGACATTCCGAAAATCGGTCTTCTCACAACATTATCTGTAGCGTCCAAATAGTTTGGCTTACAAATTATTATGACTCCTCTATGGAAAGATGAAACTCTCAAGAACACAACGTTCTCCATTTTGCTCTATGAACCCAACTCGTCTGAGGTCGGTAAAACTAATCTGCCAACTTCTGTCTGTAGCGTCCAAACAGTTTGGCCTACACACTAATATGACCCTTCTATGGAAAGGGGAGACTCTCACGAACACATCGGTTGATTTGCTCTAGGACACCCACAGGCTTCAAGACTCTTCTGAAGGTCCCCAATACCAGTTGAAAAAAACGGATGGATTTATATATGGAGACTGTTTTCATGATCTTTCTTATATCTCTCAGATATAGGACAGACACTTCACAACAAACTTCCTTTAGATTTGTTTGAGGGGGACTATCTGTTGTTCCTTGTAGTGAATCTGTTATTCAATGCGTAAAAATGTTCATCAAATATTTTATTTTATTTGTTTATACTTGAAGGTGTCTTAAAATTCAAAATCAAATAGCAAAGTGTTTCTTAGTATGACCTTCTTAAGGATCAGACCCCTTTTTTTCAATTTTAGCCTAAAATGACATACCCAAATCTAACTGCCTCTAGCTCGGAACCTGAAGCAAGGATATGTACGTATATTATTGATATAATTTGAAAGGAAACACTTTGAAAGTTTGTGGAAATGTGAAATTAATGTAGGAGAATATAACACATTAGATCTGGGAAAAGATCATTTCAACAAAAAAATATGCGTTCATCTTTGAAATGCAAGAGAAAGGCCATGCATTAAGATAGGATCCTAGGTGTAATTTAGATGTTGTCCACAAGATGGCAGCTGTCTGTGTGTACAGGTTCAGACCGATCCAGTGAAGAATTACCTCACTACATAATATTTTGCATCAAGTCTGCCAGGAGTTTTCCCAAATGTGCCGAATTGGTCATTTTATACATTTTCAAGTACATAACTATAGAAAACGTACAAAAATGCTATGGTAATACAAATAATTACGTTTACACACTCCCAAGAATGTCCTACATGATGAATCCTTAGCATCCCTACAAAAAAACGAAAAGACACTAACATTCACACATCTAGATGGCCGGGCGGGGTGGGTGTGGAGCCAGAGACAGCAGTGGGGTTAAACTGTAGAACCCATTTTGAATATTTTTTTTATTTTTATATTTTTATTTATCCGTTATTTTACCAGGTAAGTTGACTGAGAACATGTTCTCATTTGCAGCAACAACCTGGGGAATAGTTACAGGGGAGAGGAGGGGGATTAATGAGCCAATTGTAAATTATTAGGTGACCATGATGGTTTGAGGGCCAGATTGGGAATTTAGCCAGGACACCAGGGTTAACACCCCTACTCTTACAATAAGTGCCATGGGATCTTTTAATGACCTCAGAGAGTCAGGACAACCGTTTAACGTCCCATCCCAAAAGACAGCACCCTACACAGGGCAGTGTCCCCAATCACTGCCCTGGGGCATTGGGATATTTTTTTAGACCAGAGGAAAGAGTGCCTCCTACTGGACCTCCAACACCACTTCCAGCAGCATCTGGTCTCCCATCCAGGAACTGACCAGGACCAACCCTGCTTAGTTTCAGAAGCAAGCCAGCAGTGGTATGCAGGGTGGTATGCTGCTAGAAAAAAGTAGTTTATTTCAAACTACACTATCCTCAGGATGACAAATCAGAGCAAGATTACAGAATGTAAGCACATTATTTACCTTCAGAAGTGAATGTATCAAACCAGTTTCCGTGACAAAAGTGTTTTGTTGTTGTGAACTATCCTCAAACAATAGCATGTTTTGTTTTCTGTAATAGCTACTATACATTTCCGCCCATATAAGACATGTCTATGTCCTGGAAAGTTGGCTGTTATATATAACGTTTTGTAGTCACATCATCACATTGGGGACACCGATCCCGTAGAGGTTAAAACAATTCCATATAGCTTAGTAGACCCTCCCTTTGTTCAGCAATAAGGATAGATCATATTTGAGACTTGATGGCTCTTGTGATGGCTCTCTATGGTCTCAA